>NW_025953348.1:0-254366 GCF_018812025.1 Megalobrama amblycephala
TTTGCGCCTTGTTCCACTTCATCAGGCCCTTCTTGTCGTTCCTGAGCCTCCAGCTCCAGCTGTTCGATGCGTCGTTGTGCATGTGTCAGCTCCTGCTGGCGATGGGCGGCTTGCCTGTCGCTCAGTTTGAGGGTGGCGATGAGTGTGTGGCTTAAGGAGCCGGTGATCTTGGCTAGTTCTTTGTGACTGTAGCTCTGGCTTGGGTCCTGTTTCATGAGGCTTGCTATGTTGTCATCCAGCTGGTCCTGTGTCTGATGCTTTAGTGTTTCAGCGGCCTTAGGTAGGAGGCTGTCTGTTACAACACTTAGCCAGGTCTCCAGATCCTTCCAGTGTCCAGCAGGGTCTGTTGTGCGAGACATGTTTGGCACCGCGAGGGAGATCTAAACCCGAAACTGACACAGACCTTGAAGAAAAGAACAAAACAAAACACAACAAAACAAAACAAAGCAGGGCAAATCAAAGGTGTAAGTGTGCAATGTCAACTGTGAGTTAATGGGAATGAGTAATGAGTGTGTAAATGTGCAGGTAAGGCTGGTTCTCGACTGTGGTCCTCTCGTGGATGTGCTTCTAACTCGGAGTCTCTGTGAAAGAATCAGTAAGCACACACAGGTAGCACAGCTAGAGAACAGCAGAAGAAAAGGAGAGCATGAAACAAACAGAATAGCATTTAGCAAAGCAGAATAATAATGGGGTGCTTCCAGTTTCCCTATAAGATGAAGTTTTGTCTTTAACACTGTTTGCAGAATGAGTTTTGTAAAATTTAATTTTAGAAGGATGGTTCTAGACAGGGGTTTTGAAAAGGATTTCAAAGTACCAGGACTGTGATTGTTATTAAAATTCCCTTCGGGGCGAAAGAAAAACAATAACAATGACAGTATTGGTTTCTCAGCTAGTAGGATTGACAACCATGCACCACTTAAAGCGTTTCTAGACGCGTGCCCTGGGTTTATGGACGCCTACCAGTCTCCTTGTCGACCTGCTTGAGCCTAGGCTGAGTAGGATAACAGGATGAGGAGGGAAGGTAAAGTGAGTGTCATCCTATTTTAAAAGAAGTGTTCCGTTTCCCAAATATTTGTTAAATATTTCTCAAACACTCTGCTTTTATGACTTTCACAGGTACAAATCCAAAAACCAGCAGCAGTAGTCAAACCAGAAGAGGACAGCTGAGAGAGAGAGAGAGAGAGAGAGAGAAGAAGAAGAAAGAGAGTGAAGTTTTGCTCCCAAAATTTGGAAAAATTACAGGGTTGACAGAGTGGTGGCGCTAGGGAGTCGCTACACCTAGGGGGTTGGCTTACTGCGCTAGCAGGAGAAGTCAACTGACCCAAGTATTGAGGGAGACCCCAAAATTTTCCTTTAAATAAATGAATTAAATCAAAGACTGAGGGAGTGAAAGTCTGAGAATAAACTTTATTTTAAATGAAATTTTGAATTCAAATTTGGAAGTTGTGAATTAAAATTGTAATGGGTTCAGCATTAAACATTGAGAGCAATTATAATCAAATTAATCAATCAAGTATCATCTGAATTGGGGAAGCCCAAATCCTAATTAATGACTAATGAAATTAAAATTTCAAAGCAATAATGATTAGTTAATGATTAAAATTGCCAGATGTTTGTAAGCAACTACCATTAAATTAATCCACAAATATCCATACCATATGAAAGCTAAACTGAAATTGATTATGAACTTGATTTCCAATTAAAATTGAAATCGAATTAAAGTTTCCAATCAAAAATTCATATTCCCAGATGTCATTAAAGTCAATAAGAGCAATTACAAATAACATAAAATGTCATTAAAAGTAATTAGGACGATTGCTACTAAAACAAAACAGTGTTTAACTGACAAGAGTAAATTTAGGAGAGAGAACTCTCAAACAAATGATATTAAAAACCAGGTTTATTAAATTTAACATTTGTCACGTTCTCTCAAATGGGAGGAGATGAGAAAAGATAAGATGTGTAAGTTAGACAGAGAGGGAGGTGAAAGCACTAGAGTGAATTAAAGTTCAGTAAGAAAGTCATTCCAACATTGCAACATTGCATTCAGACCACAAAATGCTATGCTAGCCACTAGCCCTTTAGCAATGCTACTAGCTTTACATAGACTGTAATGCAACCGTGCTAGATTTAGCTAGCTCAGCTTGTGCTAAGCTTTGTTTACACACAGTTGAATATGGCGCTGGCAGACTGCGCATGCGCACTTAAAGGTTACCCCGGGAAAGGTTTCTTAGGGCTTCCGGGTTACAGCTGTCACTGTCGTGGTGACCGTGACGCACAACAAAAGAGTACGCTTGTTCTATACTCTTTGCATGTTCGTTATCTGTGTGCAAAATCACATTAATCATTGAACTGACGGCGCAGTTCACATTGACCCATTCAGCTTCAGTGCTGAACAACCCCCACACGTTAGAGTGAGGCACATTAATCCACAGATTTTTCTGCAATTAATAATAGTAACATTACTGAGATCTCGGCGATCTGAATTATTCGTGTCAGTTTCTGGACACGCAACAACATGCAGGATTTACTGCAACAAATTACTTGATCAAGAATTTTCAAAATAATCCCATTCAAATCAAACTCAGACACGCATAGTGTTTAGAGTATTAATATCTCATCTCACGAATGAGCGGATATAGGCGGCACATTAGGTAGCTACTCTCTAATGTAACCATGCAGGGATTTTTAGCTTAGTTGAAATAACATTGGAACACGCAATATTATTCACTAGCTACAAGGCCTTAAAGGAACCAAAAGCAAGGAACACGCTTACTCTGTCCTGGTGCGCTCTAGGCGACTTTCTTTTGTCTTGGCAGACAATCTTAGATTCATTTACTGCAGTTTTAACAACAACAACAACAACAAAACGTACAGACAAACAACTCGAGTTCAGATTTCATTCATCCACAGCGCCTTATGTGCAATCATTGTTATGACAATCAAAAAGCCTCGTTTCTGTTTCTAATCTATCTTCCGGATCAAGAAAAGATACAATCACACAAGTTACTTGTTTTGTGTACAAATTAGATTAAACTGCACGAATTTTTCTCCACCATTATGTAAGGACTTAGCCTATTTATTAGCTCAATTTAATTGTTACAGGGAATAAGAATTGAATCAACTGTAAATGATTCAGAATTAATATTTAACACTTCATCAATTATTCGTCCAGCGAAAATTGAGGTTAGAGTATTTTACCAATTCTGGATAAAATACTTATTCTGCGGCCAACAGTAACAATATTTTATTATGATTATTGTTATTATTGTAATTATTATATTATAAGCAAGAGGTAACTTGATCTTTAAGTTTAAGACAGTAATTTGATACACAGCACAAGAAACTCGTATATGTGAAAATCAAAACAAGATTTATTGACTACTTCTAATGATTACAGGAAACTAAGGCTAAACACACACACACACATACATGCACACACATTTGCGGAGTTGATGAGTTATGAAAAGTCCCAAGTTCAGTGCTAACTTAACTCATAACCTGAGGAAAATCACAAAAGCAGAGCTTTGGCTTGATTCTTTAGGTCTAAAGGAGTTTCACCAGTTTCCAGCAAGAGAGAGAGAAGTTTGCTTGTACCTGCGTTTGCTGTGACAGCTGAGGTAATCGGGTTGTTCCGTGACTCGTGTACAGCGGAATCCCGTTCTGGATTGGCTGTCTTTCAGGTGACGTCTTCTCGGGAAAGCCTTGTGGGTTGCGCGGAAGCTTTGAAGGATGCTGCTGGCTGAGCGTCTGGCTTGAGCGGCTCTCTTCTTGGGAGACTTTGGTCAGATATTTCACGAAGTGTTGTGGAGTCTGGATGTGACGGCTGTCGAATGATCAGCGGCGCAGCTCGTGGTTGAAGTCGGGTGTTCGATGGAAAATCAGCCCCGGTCAATCAGTTATCAATGACCCATGCGACTTTTCCGCCGTGGTCAAAGTAGCGGTGTTTCGGCTACCGGCTTCTGACCGATTTCGAGCGATTTCTGACCGACTTCTGGCTTCCAGCTTCTGACATTAGCTTGTTCGGACAGCATAGTTTTAAGGGAGCGATCCTCCAATGAGACGTTGCTACGGAGATTAGACACGCCTCGTCTATTGTCTATTGATCACATCGCGTGATATCTGCAGAACATTCTCCTGTTTTATTAACAACTTTATAAAGTTTCTTAATATTTTCCTGATACTGAATTTCAATGTTTCATTCACACAGAATTACACAGAATTATAAATTCTGCATTTAGAACTCAAACATGGCACACTTCTTACACACATATTACTAGACTGACCTAATTAAAACAATGATTACAATAATGCATTTGAAGAAAACCCACATATTGAATACATTGAATAGACATGTTAGTAATTACATCATGGCATGTATTATTCTGTATATAGTTAATACTTTAAGTAATCGACAATTGTCCCTTTTGAGATTCAAGATTGAGTCCTTAAGCATAGTTTAAACTTTGACCGGAGTCACGAGTGACCGGGTCACGATGGACGGTCAACACAAGGGAGGTATTGATAGGACAGATTCGTCTTTAAATCCGTTGATGGGTATTTTCCTGTTCCGTCCGATAATACAAGAGGGTTTTGTGAGAGAATCAATAGATTTAATGTGATCAAATCCACGTGATGGGTTCTGATTAGTTTATTGCTGATGAGCTAAGAAGTCCTTTAGACAGAGTCCTTTGTTAAAAGAAGTCACGTCATCACTTCAGGAAATGGATCTTTTGGACCAAATGAAGCTTTGTTCAATCATGCCTCTGGCTGATGAAGCCATTTGGTAACGTCTGTCGAACGAGTCCCTACAGCAACCTGAATCGTAACAAAGCACTGTTCGCCAGAGGAGAACTGGCCCCCCGACTAAGCCTGGTTTCTCCCAAGGTTTTTTTTTTTCTCCATTTTAACACCTATTTGCCACTTGTTTGCCCCCTGATGTCACCTGTTGGAGTTTGGGTTCCTTGCCGCTGTCGCCTTTGGCTTGCTTAGTTGGGGACACTTGACATTTGACTTGACATTTGATATTCAACAGTATTCTTGACATTTATTCAACAGTGCTTTGATCTGCCTGCATTGACACTATTCTTGAAGAGCTGCTGTGCAGCAAAAACTATGTACCAGTTATCAATGTAAAGCTGCTTTGATACAATCTGCATTGTAAAAAGCGCTATATAAATAAAGGTGACTTGACTTGACTTGACTTGACTTCTAATAATTAACCCATCACTGGGGGTTCTGGCTGCAGAATGTCCCAAATGGCTGCTCTGCCACCTTCCCTTAAATACCCAGACCAGAACAAAAGGATTGTAAATATTTACTACACCAACACCTATTTAGGGGGGAGAGGAGTGGGTTATCAAATATCTTGAAAAGACAACACCCAAAAAGGAGAACAGAATTCAATCTTTCTCATAATACAAGTGACTGCTGTGAAATTGAGACCATTTTACCAATCGCACTGAGACATTTAAAATGATACCAAACATGAAAGTGAGATACACAAGATACATCATACATAGAATATGCATTCTTGGAGAACTTTTAGTGACTTGAGTCATGGGGAAAGGAGTTTGGACAAGGGAGTGTCCTATTTCTTTGTTGAGATCTTCTCTTCAGATTTATTGCTTTATTGCAGGGTGTTTGATCTCAGTTTTTGTCTTAGCAGGACAATCAAGTCTTACACTACCTTGTCAGGCATGTCTTCTCCCTTCCATCATTCCACAATATGTTTGTATTATCTTCTTAATTTCATGTTTAAAACTATCAATTTCCAATAATCTATTATTGACTTTCCAATAAGTCTTAGAGCCTTTAAAAGTTTGTTATTCCATTTAATAAGAAGATAAATCATTTTGTGATCAGATAATATTGATGGTTCAATGGACACTGTATTTTTCTAACGAATTAGAAATTAACCAAAAGTGGATTCTTGACTGTTTAGATTTATCCATATTACTCCATGTCTACTCTTTCACAAGTGGGTGTTTATATCTCTATATATCAATTACCCCTACATTTTCACAAAATCTAGATAGCTTTGAATCAGTTGTAGATGGTCTAATTGGAATAGGAATTCTATCCATCTTAAAGCTGCTGTAGGGAGTTTTTAGAAAACGTTGACTTAGCCTGAAAATTTGAACAAGCACAACTCACAGGTCACTCCCCCTTGCTCTATGCTGCGCTACAGCCCTCCCTCCACAGCTCCTCCCCCATCACAACGGAGCCTGCCGTGAACGCGCAGGCTAGTAAGGCGGATAAACAGTTATGGCACATTCACTGGTACAGACAAAACATCAACAATATGATTTACATTGACTATGGCCTGCCCATACTTTGACTACAAACTTGGTCCTCAAAACATTACGTATTTTGCAATACATGTAATGTAACTATATGACATTGCACTATTTCTATAAGTAATAAATAGCTAGTATGATAATATAACAGTAACTAACGTTACAGTATGCAAGTAATTATTCTATCAATATGTAATGCTAAATAAGGTTTGCTAGTACATTATTTTAGCAACATGACAAGCCAGTGAATTAGTAGGTTTCAATAGTTGCTTTGCATAGTGCGTGACATTTTATCTGTATGTTATGTGGCTAGAGTTTTGACACCGAGTCAATGGGCTCCGACGAGGAATTCACACCCACAGCGACTTCGAGGAGTCAATGGGCGGGGAGAAGAGGAAGCCGTGGTGTGCGCAGAGCATCAGGCAGGGGACGGGCAGGCCTGTTTTGAAATTATCTTAGTTGTGTAGTTCTTAAAAAATGAAACAAATCAAGCAGGGATACTTACAAGCAGAAATGTCTCTGCATCGGTTTTTAATCCTTTCAGGACACGTAGCTCTCTCCATCTCGGAAAAGCCGCTCCGATATTTACCCTCGTTTTATTTCGGGCTCTATCTAATTCTTTCTTTTTGGCTTTTTTATCATCGTCATCTGTCTTTTCTGTTTACCCGTCTTTATTTTATGAGCAGGTGCCACTCGAGGAATTGGCAGTTTGGATTGTTTTTCCGTCATAAGCAAAGCTGCGGCACACCAGTAATCTTGAATTTGAACGTCTGTACGCGCTCTGCATGAGAGGGGTGCTAAGACACTCCTCCTGGCTCTGATTGGTTGTTTCTTACCGGGAGCGGTGTATTTCTGCAAATGGCAATAGGACCAACTGGGAGGAGCCAGAGGAGCTTGATTTTTTTCACACATTATCTGTCTCATATTCTACTGTCAGGACATAATGACAGATTTAACAAATATGTAAAAAATACATTTTTACAAAAGTTACCTACTGCAGCTTTAACATCTGGGACATTATTAAAGTCCCCACTTAGAATAATTTCAATATCATGAAATCTTTCTCTTACCTTATTAATTTCATTTTCAATATCAGAGAACAAATCAACATTATATATATATTTTTTTAAATATTTGAGGCATATAGAGTACCTAACAAAAATATTTTCCCATCCAAGGATACTGTTAGAATTATCCACCTACCCCCATTGTGGACTTTGCTATTAACAACTTTACCTTTAAATGAACCCTTTAAAATTGCAACTCCTGCTGAATGATTACTTTCAAAAGAATGCCAAATTTCACTGCCTCATTTCACTGCCCATTGTGACTTCCAAAAATTCACATCTGAAGAACAAGCATGTGTCTCTTATAAGAAATAAAAATCTACATTAAATATCTTGCAATACAAAAACAAAACAAAACAAAACAAAACAAACAAACAAAAAAATCAGACTTTTGTTTAGTTAAATCTTGAATACCCCTGACATTAAAGGAACAAAATGATAATGACATGAACTTTTAACTATCACAATTACAGAAGAAAGAGAGAGAAAAAAAACTTCTAAGAGCTAAGGTATATGTAACTCAAAGGGTGCATAATTCCTATTAATTTACAATTTAACCTGGGAGATTATTGTTTTGTATTTTTTTCTCCTCATTCCCCCTCAACCATTATCTTTCAATTAGTGCTTATTCTATGGTCAAAAACCATCAGAACCAAACCTTTATTTGGGGAAAATTTCAACTCCGCATCAGCAAAGGCTCTACTCCCCACAAAAAAAAAAAGCTTTACGACCTTTCTCTCTGGCATCTTTCACCATGGGCCACAGGAGTTTTTGGCTCTCCACATCCAGCGCGGTCAAGTCCTCTGTAAACCGTAAATGCTGCACTTGAAGGAATTCACAGTTCCAGAATAGATCCCGAGTAGACCTGTTTGTGAACTGAATTTTCATCAAGCTCAGCAACAGAACGATGTTCTGTTGCATCTCAAGAAGAGACGGTTCGTCTTTAACTCTTTTGGGACAAGGTTTTTCTGGCATGTCATATGGCATATTGTTACAGTACAGACGGCACGGAGGCAGAAGTAAAAGCAAGTAAGGTTGTTTTATTGACAACAGCAATGAGCAGGTGAGTAAATGGTAGATTGAGAGTTTGATGTGATGATAGGGAAATGATACTGTCCTTTGTTGCTTGTAGATGGAGTTCGTAGTAGACGATATTGAAGACGGCAGACGGGGAACACTCACACACACGGAGAGAGGCACACAGGAGGAAGACTGGAGACACTGGAGACACTGGAGACACTGGAGACGCTGGTAGCAGGTAAGTAGCAGGTATATCACCTGCTTTTAAATGGAGCGGCATTTAATAGACAGAGCCGTAGATCACTGATAAGCTACGCAATATCGCGTTCATTATCGCAGATGAATCGCCTTCGATAATGAACGCGATATTGCGTAGCTTATCAGTGAACTACGGCTCTGTTTATTAAATGCCGCTCCATTTGAAAGCAGGTGATGGCGATTTAGCGGTAATCGGGGAACCGGCTTTACTGACGAAATGCGCGTGACAGTCGCATGCGATATATCGGCCAGACCTAGCTGAGTCCCATACCCTCTCGCTCTCCCGGAACCAGTAGTCGACAGCAGGAACATTGGAGGGTTCCCCGTCCCAGGGGAACAGTGGGGGTTGGTAACCGAGTACACATTGAAAAGGTGTTAATCCGGTGGAAGGCTGACGGAGGGAGTTCTGGGCGTACTCGGCCCAACCCAGGTACTGGTTCCAGGAGTCCTGGTGGCCGTGGCAGAAGGTACGCAGGAAGCGGCCGATCTCTTGGATCTTCCGTTCCGTCTGCCCGTTTGTCTGAGGGTGGTATCCGGAAGACAGACTTACGGTCACACCCAGGAGGGACAAGAAGGCCTTCCAGACCCGGGAGATGAACTGGGGCCCCCTGTCAGATACTATGTCCCCGGGGATTTCATAGTAACGGAAGATGTGGTTGAACATTAGTTCTGCAGTGGTAAGAGAGGTAGGTAGACCTTGGAGAGGAATCAGTCGGCAGGCCTTGGAGAATCGATCCACTAAAACGAGGATGCAGGTGTGACCGTCAGAAGGTGGGAGATCCGTTATGAAGTCCACTCCCAGGTGTGACCATAGTCGCTCAGGAACGAACGGCAGAGGATTGAGCTTGCCGGCCGGCAGATGACGAGGGCTCTTAGAGATGGCGCACTCCCTGCAGCCCTGCACGTACCTTCTGACATCCCTGGCCAAGTTGGGCCACCAGAAGCGCGCTTTCAGCAGCGAGAGGGTCTCATTGACCCCCGGGTGACCAGTGCCAAGTGATGAGTGAGCTGCGTGGATGAGTTGAGTGCGTCGTGCTCTGGTGATGTACTGAAGACCCTGCGGGCAACCCGGCGGAGTGTGGGTGGAGGCATTGGAGGAGGGCAGAATTTCTTCAGACCATTGGATGGGACTCACGAAGATAGATTCTGGAAGGACGATCTCTGGAGTTTCAATTTTCTCATCGGGAGCATGGAGACGGGATAAGGTGTCAGCCTTGAGATTCTTGGAGCCAGGACGATAGAAGATAGTGAAGTCAAATCTTGAAAAGAACATAGCCCAGCGAGCTTGACGAGGGTTTAATCTTTTTGCAGCTTTGAGATACTCCAAGTTTTTATGGTCGGTCAGCACTTGAAAGGGGTGTTTGACTCCCTCCAGCCAATGCCTCCATTCCTCCAACGCGAGCTTGACGGCCAGGAGCTCACGGTCACCGATGTCATAGTTGACCTCCGCCGGGTTGAGCTTGCGGGAGAAGAAGGCACATGGATGGAGTCTACTTGGCTGCCCCTACTGCTGGGAGAGGACCGCTCCCACTCCTGTGGTGGATGCGTCCACCTCCACGATGAAAGGCAGGTTAGGGTCAGGGTGGACGAGGAGGGGAGCGGTGGTGAAGGCGTTCTTGAGGGCTTCAAAGGCTCTTGTGAAGCCTAGGAAGCGTTGGAGTTCTTTTATGGTTGTAGGAGTGGGTCAGGACCGGATGGCATCCACCTTCCCCTCGTCCATCCGGATGCCACTGTGATCAATGAAGTATCCCAAGAAGTGGACGGATGACTGGTGGAAGGAGCATTTTTCTGCCTTGAGAAACAGTTGGAATTGCAGTAAGCACCTGAGGACCTCCGCAACGTGGTGGCGATGTTCGGCCATGCTCCAGGAGTAAATAAGGATGTCGTCGATATACACCAACACGAACTTATGGAGAAACTCCCGGAGCACCTCATGAATAAAATCCTGGAATACGGAGGGGGCGTTGACTAGTCCATAGGGCATGACCAAATATTCGTAATGGCCGGTGGGCGTGACAAAGGCGGTCTTCCACTCGTCCCCCTCGCGTATCCGGATGAGGTTGTACGCGCTGCGGAGGTCCAGCTTGGTGAACACAGTGGCACCACAGAGATGTTCCAGGGCCGCTGGGACGAGGGGAAGTGGGTAACGGAATTTGATGGTGATCTTGTTGAGTGACCGGTAATCAATACAGGGCCGCAAGCCTCCGTCCTTTTTGGCCACGAAGAAGAAGCTGGAAGCAGCAGGGGAAGTAGACGGACGGATGTATCCTTGCTTGAGGGCCTCTTCAATATAGTCCTCCATGGCCTTCTCCTCCGGCACAGAAAGGGGGTAGATCCTTCCCTGTGGCACTGGTTCACCCGGTAGCAGATCGATGGCACAGTCCCATGGCCGGTGTGGAGGTAGTTTGGAGGCTCGTTGCGGGCAGAAGACGCCGCTGAAGGGGGCGTAACAGGATGGAATGTCGATGGATCGTTTATCGATGGGGCTCTCGATGGAGGTAGCGTAGACAGTGATTTCTTTTGGACGTGGAGATGGAGGAACAGGAAACCCAGAGAAGCAGTTGGAGAAACAGTGTTCGCCCCACTTCAGGATCTCGCCCGTGCGCCAGGAGATGGTTGGGCTGTGTTGTTCGAGCCACGGGCGCCCTAGAACCATGTCAGAGGTGGATTCCTCCAGAACCAGCAGGTGGATGTCCTCGACATGGAGTATTCCTACACGGAGCTGTAGCAGTCCAGCACAGCGACTGATCTTCTTGCGACCTAGGGGCTTTCCGGTGATGGAATGGGCTTGATAGATACTAGGCGAAGGCGAGGTTTTGAGCTTGAGTTGGCGACAGAGGGCACCGGAGATGAAGTTCCCGGCTGACCCTGAATCGAGGAGCGCGACAACTGGAACAGACACATTTGCAGCAGTAAGGTTTTTGCAACAGTGGTGAGTGGTTTCATCTTGAGTAAAGAGGGAAGGATGGCACTCACCAGAGGTCTTGGAGGGCGAGTTTGGCATGCAGAGAGCACATGCCCAGGAGAACCACAGTAGAGGCATAAATTCAGGGTCAGCCTTCGTTGTCGTTCGGTAGAGGAGAGACGATAGTTTTCAATTTGCATGGGTTCGCTGGCTGGTTCTGAGGAGCTGACGGGTTCGAACCGACGGAGGAGGTGGTGAGGAAGTGACTGGCCCTGGTGTTCTTCGAGACACGACTGCATACGAGTGCCTACACGGATGGCGAGTTGAATGAAGCGTTCGAGGCCGATGTTGTCCTCGTATGCAGCGAGATGCAATCGCAACTTCGGTTCCAACCCCTGGCGGAAAGAAGTGATGAGGGCTTGATCATTCCATCCGCTGCTGGAAGCCAGAGTACGGAACTGCAAGGCATAATCACTCACAGAGTTAGATCCTTGTCTCAAATTATAGAGTTTCTCACCGACTGATGAATCCGAGAGGGGCTTTACAAAGACTTTGCGGAAATGAGAGACGAAGGCAGGATAGGATTTCACCACGGAGCCTTTCTGAATCCAGAGTGCGTCCACCCAACGGAGAGCTTTTCCTTGTAGCTGTGAGATTATGAAGGCGATCTTAGCGGTGTCAGTGGGGTAAAGTTGCGATTGCATCTCTAGGACCAGCTCACATTGCAGGAGGAATCCGCTGCAATCCTCCGCCGATCCTGAGTAGGGCGCCGGCCTGGCCATGGGACTGGCGTGCAAGGTTGGAGTGTGAAGCGAAGAAGTGAACGAGGAAGCGGCGACAGGTGCTGGTGACGGTGACGGTGGTTGTGGTGGAGTGAGTGCTCGGCGCAGCGCGCTCACGAGCTCCTGGAACGGGTCTGGTTGGCTCATGCTGATATCCTGTCGTTCTTTTGCTGGTCCGGTCTTCTGTTACAGTACAGACGGCACGGAGGCAGAAGTAAAAGCAAGTAAGGTTTTTTTATTGACAACAGCAATGAGCAGGTGAGTAAATGGTAGATTGAGAGTTTGATGTGATGATAGGGAAATGATACTGTCCTTTGTTGCTTGTAGATGGAGTTCGTAGTAGATGATATTGAAGACGGCAGATGGGGAACACTCACACACACAGAGAGAGGCACACAGGAGGAAGACTGGAGACACTGGAGACACTGGAGACACTGGAGACACTGGAGACACTGGAGACACTGGAGACACTGGAGACACTGGAGACACTGGAGACACTGGTAGCAGGTAAGTAGCAGGTTGGAGTCCTTGAGGTAAGTATACATGAGTCTGTAATACGTACGAGACCGGACAAAGACTGTGTGTGTGAGTGTGGCAGATATAGTGCTGGTGATTGCGGGGATAATGACGTGCAGGTGGCGGTGATTAGAACTCCAGTGATTCAGTGCACGGGTATTGCAGGGAGGTGGAGCCTGACGTGTCTGTGACACATATGTGGCATACGCTGAAGATCTTTCTTGAAGATGCACGAGTGATCTGCCATCTCAATGTCATTACTTGTCCCTTCATCTTGACTTTTTTGTGTCTCTACAGATTTCTATGTTTTAGAAGCAGTCGTCTCTTTTTGTTTAATGGCACCACCAGAGCTGTTGACCGTACTCGGCTTCATTTTGTGAGAGGAAATCAATTTACGCTCTAGGGGGAATGATTCCAGAGCCTGTCGTCTGATTAACAATCCAATATAAAATACATGTAGTCCATAAAGTATGACAATTCATTTCTCCCTTAACAAATATTTGGAAAAAAACACCACTAAGACGTCTGCTATTAAGAGAGATCATCCACCTTGGCCGCCATCTTGCCGCCATACCAACTACACCGCAGCCATCATGTAGCAGGTAGTCTAGCCTTAGGAGCAAGCTTGCTAATGTTGGTGTAAATAATCATAATGTTAGGCTTTTGTGTTAGGTCTAAATTTAAAAAGAAATGTGATACTGTATGTCTACTTTTAACTTGGATATGTATAATGCAACATTAGGTTGTTGTTGAAGGCTACTAGTAGACCTAAATGAATGTCTCTACCAGGTTGATAGTTAGCCTATGAATTACTGTGGTCAGCTAATTAATAGCCTTGTAGATTATGGCTATTTCTAGCCTTAGATAATTAATTATTTAATATTTTCACATTTTCAATTTCAAGTTGTACCAGTCAGAGACAGAGCAGCAGAGCAAAGAGTCAGAACCAGGCGGTTCAGGTACAATACCCGAGAGAACAGAGGCCAGGACTAACGGTGATGGTACGGACCAAGTTGAGGTGAGACCAGTTAGTGGCAGTGAGACAGAAATGTAGCAGGAGCACCAGCCACAACCACATCTGCCTTACCCTACAGATAGGGGACATTTTGATGAAAACATCTTAGATCCTACTATAAAAAGTTACATCATTATTACAGGGTCTTGTAAACCTATTGGTCCCTTTCCCAGAATTCAGCAGAACCACTGTTTTTCATAGGTGTTTTATTAAAAAAAAAAAAAAAAAAAAAGAAAGCTGGCATTAAACTGCCGCACAGCTGGCTTTGCTATTCCCCCAGATTTGACTGTGCATACTGTGAACCCTGCTGACTATTTGGAGATCGCAGTTCACACCACTATAATAATGCATGTGTAAAGGGAGTCAGAGATTTGTCTGAAAAAATTGAACTACATGAGTTCTCTCAGTTTCATGTTTAAGCCTGTGTGGTGTATGAACAGTGGAAGCTTAATGGCACCATTGCGTGATGCGCTTTTATTGGATACAGGTGCTGGAGTGCATTGTGAATGTGCATTCTGGGGACACAGAGACATTATGGGACAGCCAGACAGTGGGAATTTCCTTTCCATTATTGAGCTGCTGGCAACCTATGACCCTGTGCTGCAAGAGCTTATCAAATGGCCCAAGGGGTCAATTAAATACCTCAGCCCCTCTATCCAAAATGAGTTAATTTATATTTTGTCTCAGCATGTTCAAAGGAGATTACAGCTGATATCAACCAAGCGCCATTTTTTTTTTTTTTTCCATTTTTAAATAATAAGCTCTTGTAGTGAATGTGAATATCCATCTATCGTGAAAACACTAATTAATGGCTCGGTAACAAGATCGACAGTTTAAGACATTAAATTTTACAAGCACATAATGCAAGACACTTTCTTTTAAAATCTACAAGAGACTTTATTTATTCTAACACAAACTAATCTAACACAAACACACACATGCACACAAACATTCATACGCATTGCAGGAAGAAAGGAAATGAGAGAGAGCAAGAGTTTTAAGAGAGAGAGTGATATGATGAGGAGTTCTAGCAAAATATGCACTTCAAAAGACCTGACCTGAACGAACCATGAATCATTAATTTAATGCACCAGTTCAGTGTTAGAATCTGGAGGTACCTGCTTGTAGGCTTAAATGGGAAAACTCCTCGTCAGCGTCCTAGGCCTGGGGAAGAGGGTTTTTTTCCGAGTCAATGATTTGTTACAGAACACGAGACTCTCAACGGAAAATAAAGTTAAGTAAAAGAAACGAAAAGTGAGTAAAGTTGGATGGCTTGAATGAGCTCCTTGTCTGTCCCTTGTCAGCTTAGTCTTGTCTTTGTTTCTTCTTCTTGTTACTCCATGGTTACTTTTTTCTTAATGTTTTGTTACTGTTTACTGATGTGACTATTTAAACTTAGGTATTTGTCCCACCTCTGTGAGGAGTTCTGGCCAATCAGATATCATCTTGTTTCAAAAGGTGGCTTTTCTCCGCCCCCAATAATAAAATAAGTGTTTTCTCCAGTCTCTGGAATTGCCGGCTTTGTCAGAGAGTACCGTTTAGACAATTTCTATTAAATGGAATATGATACATTTTACACAGATTTCATTCAAGCCATAATTTAGATGAGGAAACAAGATTAAAATGCATATCAAACAATAAATACTTTAATTCAACCATTCAGTAGTTATACAGTTACATGAGTTGTGGGTGTTCTAAAACATAACTGGTTCATGTGTGGACATGATATAAAATGTATGCAGTTGAAAGATGTTTGATAAGTCTGTTTCAAATTGTTTGGAACAATTCGATGCAGTTTTAGTTGTAGAAACAGTCTTTGTTGGTTTTTCTGTAAAGTTAGGTCACTCCGAGAAACAGGCCTGCATTGTCTCTCTGTCTCTTTTGATCTGGAGATCAAAGACTTTATCTTCTGGCGACCATTTGGTTTGTCACCTCTCCTTTAGTCAGGAAGCATGGGTGTCATAAAAGTACCTAGCAGGGTTTTTCTGTAGATGGATATCAAAGTAACTGAAGCTCAAATTTGTGAAAACATCTGATACATCTGCAAATGAACTGGAAAACAAAATCCACGACAGCATTATGAAAAATGGCCTTGATATTCCTAAATGTCTTGGGCAGGGATACGACAGAGCAGCCAATATGAGTGGCGTCTATGTGGGAGTGCAGGCCAGGATCAGGGAAAAAGAGCCACTTTCCACATATGTACACTATGCGGCACATAACCTGAACCTAGTGCTGAATAATGCAGTAAAAACATTCCAGAAGTGGCACAATTCTATGACACCATTGAACATGATTCACGCCTTCATGCATACTGTGTTTCTTGACAAAAATGTAAATCTCTCTATTGTTTTATGTGAACGAGTAGGCAGAATAATTTTTACATCATTTTGAAGCAAAAAACTCTAGTCTACAACCTCCAATCCCAGAAGTCTTGTGAACAAAGATTTAATATATATTTTTTTGGCCTTATTTCAGTGACTTAAGTTTTTTGTTTTTTCAATAACCACGCATAAATGTTATTCCTTCAAAAACACAAACATGTACATACATGTTCCTCACATATTATTGTAGCCTAGTTTGTGATGAATACAGTGTAATGACACTTTTGTCATTAATATGTTTATGAACAACTGAAAAAAGCACAAATGTCAGGGCATGTCAAAAATTCTCCAGGGCCCCAAAAATCCTCAGACCCCAAAGGGTTAAGAAATATATTTGTTTTAGTGGACTCGATTAAAATAAGTTCAGAGTACCCATAACCATTGGTCTTTTTAAACTTATGTAAGACAAATCAGCTCAAATGAAATAATTAATTACTTTATAGGGAAATTTAAAAAAAAAAGTCACTTAGTTTATGACCAAGCAACTGAATCGTCCAGTGTTCATTGGCTGTTATAATCTCTTGTAGTGGATATGAATATCCAACTATGGTGAAAACACTATTTAGTAGCAAGGTAACATTTAGAACAACAGTTTAAGACAATAAATTTATAAGCACATAACATAAGACACTTCTTTTATAAAAATCTACAGGAGACTTTATTGATTATTCTAACACAAACTAATATCTAACACAAACACCCACCCACCCACCCACCCACCCACCCACCCACCCACACACACACACACACACACACACACACACACACACACACACACACACACACACACACACACACACACACACACACACACACACACACATTCATACAAGTTGCAGAAAGAAAGGAAGTGAGAAAGGAGTTTTAAGAGAGAGTGAAATGATGAGCATAGTTTCTAGCAAAATATGCACTTCATAAGACCTGACCTGAAGGAACCATGAATCATTAAATTAATGCACCAGTTCAGCTTTAGAATCTGGGGTTACTTGCTTGTCGTTTGTCTTTGAATGCGGATCCCCTTTGTCGGCATCCTTGGCTGGGAGAAAAGGGTTTCCGGGTTAGTTGGTTTGTTGCAGGTCCTTTCGGGTCCAGATCGATGTGCTGGCAAACAAATGAGTCTCTCATGGCTGAAGTTTTAAGTTGAGGTGGAAAGAGAGTCTGTGGTGTCCTGTTATTCAGTGCAATACTTACTGAGACCACTAGGGGGAAACAGATGTTATATTAGGGGAGGAAAAAGAATAATGAGAAGCATGAGTTGCATGGGTGTTAAGAGAATAAAGAAAATATGTATCCCGTTCACCTGCTGTGGCCTGCTTCATATTAATAGCCTACCACCAACACCACAAATTGGCGACGAGGCGACCCACAATTGCTGCAAAGATGGCATCGTCTGCACCATTTCCTAACTTATTTTTGCCTGCTCCGGGTGACCCCGCGATTCCCTTTAAGACATGGGAGCGAATGTTCCAGAATTATCTGCTAGTGATCGACGTTGAAGGACAGGAATGGTCGGAAGCCAGGAAAAGAGCCCTTCTGTTACATTGCCTGGGCACGGAGGGGCAGAGAATATTTTACACGTTACCAGAAACGGGCGATACAATGGCCTCTGCTATTACGGCTTTACATGCTCATTTTACACCCAAGTTGAACGTGGTTATGGAGAGACACACATTTCGTAAAAGAACTCAACAAGCTGGTGAGTCTGTAATTCAGTATGTTGCTGCACTGAGAGAACTTTCGTCTACTTGTGAGTTTACAAACGCAGATGATATGATTCGTGACCAGCTCGTGGAAAACGTCACTAATCCGCGTATCCGAGAGAGACTTTTGCTGCATGACAAGTTAACATTGACGGATGCGGTTACAATTGCACAACAAGTTGAATCCGCGGGAGAGCATGCTAAAGCAATAACGAGTACACAGAACTTTTCCGTACAGACTGTGAGTGTGCATAGACACGCAAAAGTACGTGGACGCGGCGCCGGGGGATCTAAAAATAGAACGGCCAGCGCCCGCTCGACTGCTCCATTCACATCGCATCGGACGGTTACTTCTGCTACACGTACCTGCTTTCGCTGCAGATCAGATAAACACCTTGCAAATGCAGTAGAATGTCCAGCAGCCAAGGTAACCTGTAAAAGTTGCAAGAAAAAGGGACATTTTGCACGTGTCTGTTAGAACAACGCAAACTCACACAGTGCATGAAGTTAGTAATGCCTGAGTACACGTTACTGTTATTACAAGATAAGGATGTAAGCGCTAAACTCCTCTGTACTGTTCAGGTCGAAGCTGGTGCAATTCAGAGGCCTGTTACACTGACTGTTGATACTGGCGCTTCTGTCTCAGTACTGCCTAAGAGCATATATGATGACTACTTTGAGAAAGTACCTCTACAGCCACCTGCAGCATGCTTAGTCACTTACTCACGTACTCCAATTAATGTGATTGGCTGCTTGCACGCAACAGTTGTAAAAGACTGCCGCCAGTGCTCTGTGAACTTCTATGTGGTGGATAAAGGGACTGCATTAATGGGATCTCATAACAGCCCTTAAACTATGCATTAAAGGAGATACGATCCTGCCAGAGCCTGCTACAACCTCCGCATCTTTCTCTTCAGCACCAGTGTTACAGCTTTCTACTCAAGTGGACTCCTCAGTAGGCTGTGTTGCAGGGTTTATGCATAAAGTCAAAGTGTCAGACTCAGTTGTGCCAGTACGACAGAAACTAAGGCGCCTTCCCTTTTCTGTGAGAAAAGCTGTGTCTGCTGAGTTGGACAGACTACTTTTTTTGCTGGAGTTATAGAGCGAATTGATGCATCTCCGTGGGTGTCACCAATTGTGGTTACAATGAAAAAGACAGGTGGCATAAGAATGTGCGTAGACCTCAGGGAACCGAAATAAGGCTGTAATAATTGACAGTTACCCCCTGCCTCACATGGAGGAATTATTGACTGCTTTAGCTGGGTCTACGATCTTCTCCACCATTGATCTTGAGAGTGCGTATCATCAAGTGCCTTTACATCCTGAGAGCCGTGATTTAACAGCGTTTATTACGCACGAAGGACTGTTTCGGTTTTGCAGGGTACCGTATGGTTTGGCTTCGGCACCGTCGGTATTCCAAAAGATGATGGAGTGCATACTCAAAGGTGTACCAAACGTGCAGAACTACCTCGATGACGTCATTTGCTTTGGCCGCACAGAAGCGGAACACGACGTTGCACTGAACACAGTACTGAACCGACTAAAGGAGGCTGGTTTACGGTTGAACGAACAAAAGTGTCAATTTAGGCAGAAGAGTCTGCGCTTTTTGGGACACTTGGTTACAGCACAGGGCGTTCAGCCAGATACTGAGCATTTACAGGCAATTGTACAAGCGCCAGCTCCTAAAGATGCACCAACCCTACGCTCGTTCCTTGGTATGCTGTCATGGTATAATAAATTTATACCCAATTATGCTACCATAGTTGAACCATTACGTGCATGCCTCCGCCAAGAGGGACCATTTCAGTGGAATGAGGAAGTGGAGAGCTGCTTTGTCAATGTGAAGCAATTGCTGATTTCAAGCCCTGCATTAGCTTTGTATGACCCTGATTTACCGTCCATAATCTCTACAGATGCGTCAGATTATGGTCTTGGTGCAGTGTTCACCCAAATCCACCCAGACAACATGGAGCGTACAGTCGCTTTTGCCTCTAGATCCTTAACTCCGACTGAAAGGAAGTATGCAACAGTGGAGAAAGAGGCTTTGGCATGCGTGTGGGCGGTGGAAAAGTGGAGGACCTATCTGTGGGGGCGCAAGTTTACACTGCGAACGGATCATCAGGCTCTCACGACACTACTATGTACAAAAGGAGCGGACAGGGCTGGAATGCGCATAGCTAGATGGGCTGCGCGCCTGCTATGCTTTAATTATGACGTGGTCTTTCGTGCAGGTTCGTTGAACTGTACAGCTGATTGTCTTTCAAGGTTGCCCTTGCCGTCTACCACAGACTTGAATTCAGACACAGAACCTGAGCTAGTTGCGTTGCTGTCAATGTGTCTTACGTCAGTTACTCCAAAGGAGTTTGAGTCTGCTTCTATGGCCTGTACTGAGCTTTCTGCCCTGCGTGCTCAGATTGAAAAGGGTTGGCCAGCTTCAGCAAAAGCCCTGGATTCCCCGCTGCAACCGTACTTCAAAATGAGACATGAGCTTTGTGTGACGAACAATCTAGTGTTCCGGGGTTCACGGTTGGTGGTGCCAGTGACATTGCGCAGAACCATGGTCACCTTAGCCCATGAGAATCATCAGGGTATAGTAAGGACCAAACAGCGGTTGCGTGAGCTGTATTGGTTTCCAGGAATGGACGCTATGGTTCAAACTCAGATTGCAGCATGTTCATTGTGCCAAGAGTCAGACAGGACGGCAAAGACTACTGCTTCTCCGTTACAGCCGGTGCCTCTCCCTGATGGCCCATGGTTGAAGATTGGGCTTGGACATAGTAGGACCCTTTGAGACAGCTGCTTATGACTGTAGATACGCCATTACTTTGACAGACTATTACTCAAAATGGCCTGAAGTGGCATTTACACCCTCCATTATGACATCTGTAGTAATTGGATTCCTGAATTCTGTTTTCAGCAGACATGGAAACCCTGAATGTCTGGTAACAGATAATGGACCGCAACTTACCTCTTCCATCTTTACTGCTTTCTTGGATGAACGGAATATTGTGCACACCAAAACATCCGTATACCATCCTGCAGCCAATGGGGCTGTGGAAAGATTCAATAAGGTTCTTAAGGACTGTGTGCAAATGGCCATTCTACAGAAGCGGCCATGGAAACAAGCAGTCTTGGACTTTTTGCAAACCTACCGTTCTACCCCACATGCGATGACTGGTGTTTCACCTTTTGAACTGTTGTGCGGAAGGAAAATGAGAACTAAACTTACTGTGTTTACACCTCACTCCAGTAACACACAGGACCAGGAAGTCAGACAACGAGTCTCAATTCGTCAAAACAAAATGAAGCAATACTCTGATGCGAAACGTGGGGCTCGAGTGCCTACATTTCAGGTGGGGAACAGAGTGCGTGTACGCAAACCAACGCATGTTCCCAAAGGACATTCAAAGTTCACACAGCCTTTGGAAATAGAGAAACAAGTGGGCCCAAGCACGTACAGATTGGCAGATGGACGACTGTGGCATTCTTCTCACTTGTCCTTGGTTCCAGAGGTCCTAAAGCCGACCTCAGATTTGTCTGCTGCTGATGTGTCAGTTACAAATGTTCCAACCACTGAACAGAGTACAGAAAGACGTTCTGTTCGACAGCATAAACCACCTTTTTGGATGAAAGATTATGAGAGTAAATAAAGGGTATACAGTGGATTGACTGTATGTAGGTATAGCACAGATGGAGGTTGAATATAGTCATGTTATGATGCTGTTATTCTGTTGAATTTATGGAGAAGTATAATGTTCCTAAGAGTTAGAATTTAATGGATGTAACTGCAGTTGCTTAACTACTGGAAAGGAACGTAGTCGTAATAAGGTGGAAGCTTATTGGTTCATATTGAAATTAATAACTGTGTTTGAGTTAATTGATACTAAGTGAAATAGCTTTACGTAATGGGGGAGATGTGGTGTCCTGTTATTCAGTGCAATACTTACTGAGACCACTAAGGGGAAACAGATGTTATATTAGGGGAGGAAAAAGAATAATGAGAAGCACGAGTTGCATGGGTGTTAATAGAATAAAGAAAATATGTATCCCGTTCACCTGCTGTGGCCTGCTTCATATTAATAGCCTACCACCAACACCACAAAGTCGTTGGTTAAACTTTGTGGCAAAACTTAACTTGGAACACATGAAAGTTAAAGAAAAGAAAAAAAAAGAAAAGAAAAGAAAAGAAAAGAAAAGTGAGAAGTTGGATGGCTTGAATGAAAAACTGCTTGTCTGCCCGTCATCATCTGTTCTCCTTCTTAAGCCATGTTATTCCTTTGTCCTCTGAATTACTCTTTCTTGAAGTCTTAGGGTCTCTTGAATTCCCACTCTCGGCAGAGAAAACAGAGTACAGTTTAGACATGATTTCTATTAAACAGAATATGATGCATTTTACACTGATTTCATTCAAGCCATACTTTGAATTAGGAATAGAGGTTTAAATGATGAATACTTTCATTCAACCCTTCAATAGTTATATAGTTACATGAATTATGAGTATTAATTATGAGAATTATGAATGATGAATTATGTGTTTCTAAGCATTAGTGGTCACATGTTTAAGGTTTAGACATGATATAGAATTATGCTGTTGAATGATGTTTGATAAGTCCATTTAGAATTGTTTTGAAACAATTTGATACAGTTTATTTCTGTCTCTGTGGGTTTTTCTGTGTTATTCAGAGGTCACTCAGAGAAACAGGCCTGCATTGTCTCTCTGTTTCTTTTGATCTGGAGATCAAAGACTCTTTTATCTACTTGTGGCTCCAGTTGCGTTGTCTTTTCGAACATTTGGTTTCTACAAATGGCTTAAAGTTTGCCACCTTTCTCCTCAGTCAGGAAGCATGTGTGGCCATAAAAGTACCTAGCAGGGGGTTGTTTTGTAGACGGACTGGAGCAGAAAATTAGATTATCTGAGCTTGGGTCCTGCAATGTTGATTTGGGCCTCTGGAATTATGTTTTGAAAGAATCATCTAAAGGATTAATTTGTCTGGTTCATCCTCAGTCCTTATATTTGAACTGAATTAAGGCAATTGGTTTCCTCAAATGAAATGAGTTAGCATAACTTGTTGGGTTTTACAATGCAGAATTTAGGCACATATAATGATAAACTTTGTTTATGAATTGTGCATTTATTAAAAGGTGTGCTGTGAGTGATACGTTTGATGAAAGGCTAGAAAATGCCCTAACCAATAAAAAAAAATAACACCAGAAAATTTTAGTATTTTTCTTAGCTGAAAGTAACGGCGCGGCGTGTACACTCACGCGCACTTAAGTCTGCAGCGGAAAAGCAGAGGACGATCACATGAGTGAAAACAGACAAAGATTTTCACGTGCTGTTAAGGTGATGATAATTACTGGGAGTTGTATCTTCGTAAATATGTAGCCTATCTTCATATTTACTACTCGTACATATTGATTTA
Organism: Megalobrama amblycephala; assembly: GCF_018812025.1. Taxonomy (NCBI): domain Eukaryota; kingdom Metazoa; phylum Chordata; class Actinopteri; order Cypriniformes; family Xenocyprididae; genus Megalobrama; species Megalobrama amblycephala. The sequence goes on from NW_025953348.1 coordinate 23,370, forward strand.
CATATAGCTCTAATTTTCAAGTGACATTTGGCCGCAACTAAAATCATAATTGAAATTAGCTAGAAAACCTTGCTAATTTAAGAACGTGCATTTATTGCATAGACCAGGGGTCCCGGCCCGCAAGACAGTTTGATCCGGCCGACAAGTCAATAAAAAAAAAAAAAAAAAAATAAATAAATAAAATAATAATGATAATAATTGTAACCATGTAACCCAGGCTGTGCTGGCGCTGCTGCTGCTCTAAGCATGAGCAGATGAGAGAGACACGAGACTGCTTCACAGGTTTCCAGAAACCCTCTGTGAGAAAACGGATATAATTATTATGTTATTATATTTTGTTAGTTACAATATAATTATGTTATTTTATATTGTTATATATTATAATATATAATAATATTATAAAATAAAATAATAGACTCGTTCCGGATGATCCCTTCTGACTGTATGCCTGTCCAGGTCACAGTCACGGTGAACGCAACAGGCACTTAGTGGTTGTCATCGCTGATATGCATCATGGCGACTGTCAAGAAAAGAAAAGTAGATGCAGAATGTCACACTTTTCAAGAAAAATGGACAAATGATTATTTTTTTGTTGAAGTGAAAGGCAATCCAGTCTGCCTAGTTTGTGGGGATGCGCTTGCAGTGATGAAAAAGGCAAATCTCAAGCATCATTACAGCTCGAAACATGCTAAACTGATTGTGTTGCGAGGACAAATGCGTGTGGATAAAGTTAACGCTCTTCGGCGGAGTTTGGATGCCCAACAAGCAGTTTTAACAAGACTGCATTCTGACAGAGATGTTACTCATGCAAGTTTTGTGGTGAGTGAGCTAATTTCTAAGAAGCTGAAACCTCATTCAGAAGGAGAGTTCGTGAAAGAGTGCCTTGTTGCTGCTGCGGAGCTGCTAGCACCAGACAAAGATGTCAGAGCTGAACGTCAAGCTCCAAGGTCCGAACCAGCTTCTCAGCTCCCTGCTTTCAAATGTGAAATCATTCGAAGGGAAATTAAAGCTCTGGCAACTGCAACTGGAAAAGGGTAACACTGTGCATTTTCCTACTCTGCAAGAGCAAAAGCCTGCAATGACAACTGAATATGCTGGTGAGTGTGCAAAACTGCTTCAGGCATTTAGGGGGCCGTCATAATAGCGTGCACTGGGGCCCGTCATTACTAAGTTACGCCACTGTCTTACAATATGCTTCATAAAATGCATAGTTTTAGAGATATCATCCTCAGATTTGAAATGAAGCATAACCACACTTGTGGCTTCACTTTAGTTATGGTTATAAGTTGTTATACTACATTCAAATAATATATTTACATTTAAAATTATATTCTTAATATTTTTATTTTTGTTTTTATGTTTGAGCTTATATATCTCTATATTAATAACAGCCTGAGTAATTCTGACTAAACTGTAAACTCTCAAGTGTTGGCTTTCTAAATATATGTTGGTTATGTGTCTATTCAGAATGAGCAGCAACCTTTTTATTTTGGGTATGCAATTTATGCCCCACTTGCTAAAATGTGGAGGGGTGACAGGTAAGGGGTTAAAACAACAATGTGAACAGATCCCAAAAAAAAAAAAAAAAAAATCTGAGCAAAAATTGGAATTGAGCATTAAGACTTGCAGTATGAATGTAGCCATAGTAAACCAATGAACCTGCAAACTGTCCAGTCACCTTTATTTATATAGCACTTTTTACAATGCAAATGGTGTCAAAGCAGCTTTACAGTCATAACTGGCAAATAATTTTGGCTGCACAGCAGCTCTAGAAGAAAATGGTCATTGTCCAGCTTAAGTAAATACAGTATTGATTCATTCCATTGTAAAAATCAATTTTTAATTTAGTGAATTTTTCTATATATCAGCACTGGAGAAAACAGTGATGTCATTGTCCAGGGCTGCATTTCCCAAAAGCATCGTAAGCCTAAGTTGATCGTAAAAACGATCGTACGAGTAATCTTAATATTAAGGTCTGTTTCCCAAAAGCATCGTAACTTAAGTAGCACTTGAAAATGATCGGAGATCTACGAGTGCTCTGGGGTAATCGTAAAGCCCTGCGTGCATCGTAAGAAGAAAGAGTTATGAGGTCACCTACAGGAAAACCAGCAGATTACACCTTCATTCAAGTGCAATGTGTATAACATAGCTAAGGTTTTGACTGTATTCCTCTTAAATACTCTTTATTGTTTAATATAAAAAGAAAAGGGAAGAAAAAAAAAATACACATGATGACATAAATATGTAGAATAGTGCTGATAAAACATGTCTGCAATAAAAATTTTGTCTGTACACCTGTAGAAATTGGCTAGATGAAGTACATAATTTGTGCTACTGTCACCCTTAATATATACCTTTTATATAGGCCTATTAATATCTAAACTTGCATGTTTATTTTAAAATTTAGTTTATGGTTGAAAAAAGTCAGTCACTTCAGAAACACTTGGAAGAACTCCTATAGTATATATATATTTTCTGTTGGCCAGAGGATAACTGGGCCCCCGACTGAGCCTGGTTTCTCCCAAGGTTTTTCTCCATTTTTGTCACCTGTTGGTGTTTGGGTTCCTTGCCGCTGTTGCCTTCGGCTTGCTTAGTTGGGGACACTTGATATTCAACAATGTTTTTGATTTGCCTGCATTGACATCATTGTATGCGAACTGAACTGACCTGGGCTGGGTTTCCCAATAACTATATAATTTAGCTCTTAAGAGCGCTTTCTACGTGCAAGGTTACGAACGCTCGCTACAATCCCACGTGCGTTTCACAAAAATGCACTTAACATGAACTTGTGAGAATGCGTTCTACGTGCTACTTAAGAGTCGCTGTCTGTTTTTCAAGTGCTGAATATTACCTTATAGAATCGTATCCTTTAACGTTTAACCTAATAATCGCCACCTTATGTGGATTAGAATAAATAAATAAATAAATAAAGATACCTTTCAAAAATATTAAATTAATGTTCTTCTGGAGGAGGTAGGGCTAAACAAAGATTCTTTAAGCTATATATATATATATATATATATATATATATATATATATATATATATATATATATATATATATATATATATATATATATATATATAGAAATCATCTGAAAATTACATCTTTATATATACAGCTATATGTATTTAGTAGTACATTTGAACCCATAGTGTACTACAAGTGGTAGCTAAATATATTTTTTAAATACAGAGATAGTATATTAAAAGCACATTTTAGTTCATATTTCATGGTGTCTCAAAATAGCACAGTTGAGTACACTTGGATGTTCTTAAGATTATCTTAAGTAGTACTGAAGAAGAATTTTTAGTATATTAAGTACAAAATTAGTGCACGAAAATAGAGTACTTTAAGTACTCTAAGTACATTATAAAAGTGTACTTTTTTCACCTGGGTGTTCATGAAAATCCGTTAAAATAGAACTTAGTGACAGTATATATATAAAAATCCACAAAAATATATATGTAAAGTGCTCATAGCACACTTCTAAGTAATGCACTTATAAAACACTGACTATACTTAAAATCAATTTAAGTGTTAGTGCTAATTAGTGCATTTATATTAAGTTTACTTAAGTACCACAGTTTGTAAAATGTACTTATAACTAGTACATTAGTAATATATTTTTAATAAAATCAGTTTAATTTAAATTTAGGATTACTATATAAAGTCTACTAAGATTGAAATAATTTTTAAAGCATTCAAAGCAAACAGTTAAGAAATACACTAATAAAACTCTTCTGTATATTTTTGCGGTAGTGTACTTTATTTCAATGACCTAAAAATCTATTTAACTATTAGTGGTATTTAGTATACTTTTTTAAGTGCACTGAAGTACTACTGAAGTAGAAATATACTTTTAGTGTATTTATAGTGTATAACTTTTACAATTTTAATTAGCACAAAAAAATAAGAATGTACTACAAATGTACTTGCTTGTATTTAAGTATTTTTTTAGCGCATTCAAGTATACTTTTTTTCACCTGGGATGCATTGGCAATGTAGGAATCAACCCAAGTAATTAATCAAAACTGTAATTAAATTACACTGAATAAGAACTGGATTAACTGTAAATGATTCAGAATCAATATTTTAATACTTTATCAATTATTCATCCACCGAGAAATTGAGCTTAAAGTATTTTACCAATTCTGGACAAAATATTATCCCGTGGTCACTGAAATAATATTTTGTTATGACTATTTATTATGATTATGATTATGAGCAAGGTAGCACAATCTTTGTTTAAGGCAGCAATTTGGTAAGCACAGCACAAGACACTCATATGTATGAAAAATCAAACAAGACTTTATTGAACTAAATCTACTATGCACAAACGAATCTAACGGAAAACATATACTCACACACACACACACACACACACACACACACACACACACACACACACACACACACACACACACACACACACACACATTCAGTTACAGGGAAATGGTGAGGTGATTGTTTGGATGTGAATGGATTTCCCAATTGTTTAGCTTTTAACAAGTTTCTCTGACCGTAACCTGAGAGAATTAATACACTAGCAATTCAACAATAGTTTAATTTGCTTAATAAAATTGCACCAGCTCAGCAAAATTAGGAGACCTGTGTTACTTGCTTGGGCTGCTCCTTTAAGCGCGTGTTCCCTTCGTGATGGAGTTGAAGGAAGCGGCGTTGTTCGGTCAAGAGTTCTGAAGGACGACGTCCGTGGGGAAATAGTTGGCTTTGCAGAAAATGGAGTCTTCGTCGGATAGCCGCAGGGTTTACGCGTTGCTGCGTGAGTGTCTCTCTGCATCTCAAGGAGTTGCTGGAAACAAAGGACTTTTGGCGAGTCCTCGGCTGCGAAGTTCAATGAAGGTTCTTGCAGGGGTTTGAGTGAGTCTTGAAGTGGTTTGGCTTGCAGGCAGGACGATGTTCGGTCCGCCACCTCAGCGAAGGCCAAGACGAAGTACAAGCAAGGGTAAAAGCGAAAGCAAAAGTGCAGCATTGGATTTTGAATGGTTTGTTGGTTCCGTTTGTTTTAGCCAATCAGGTCCTGTTTTGGGGTGGGTCCAATGCCCAGTTCTCCTGTTCTTGTAGGCAATTAGCATAATGTCCTTACAGTCCTTTGTTCTCAAACTTAGGGATTTGGTCAGAACTTTGAGAAGTTCATTTTGCTGGTTCAAAAGTCATACATCTTACATAAATCAATTTTGCATCAAAATACTGGAAAGCATTCATCTATCACAACCATACCAAACAGTACACACTTTCTGTAATTGAGGTAGATGTTCTTCAAATTTACCAGTAATCAATATTTAAAACACACAGAAAGAATTACATATGTTCCATGAACAAAATAAAACATGCTTAATACATATATGTTAGAGACTGATTTTGGTGATGAGGCTCTGTCTCTGTTGTCTCTGAAACTTTGGAATGTCTTTTGAAATGCAAAGCTGGGCAGAGGGAAAGTTTCTTGTGGGTGATTCCCATGGTGCCCTGCTGTGATCTTCACCTCGAGATGTGTTGCAGGTCCGAGTTTCCTGATAACAGTGAATTTACACCTTGTGTCCACTGATCCATCTGTTTTCTTAAAGTCAACACAGCAAAAGAGGGTCTCTTTGATCTTATGCTCTGTTACTACAATCAAATGCATTTGTAATTAAGCAGACATTGAGGGGCCGTCTTTGATCGGCCATTTTAGTTCCCAGGTCCAACTTTATGGCTCACAAATGGTTCAATTGGGGAATGAGTAGACTCTTTGACCTTTGGAATGTGGTGTTTGTGGTAATTTGGTGGGCTTTGTTCAGGAATAATCCTACAGCAATGTACTGCTATTCCTGCAGTTCCCAGATGTGCAATTGAATATGCTGCTGAATTTGAACCATTGAGTTTGTGGAAACGAATTTGTAAAGTAAAATAAAATGGCAAAATAAAATGCCTGTCGAATATTATAGATTGTATTTTTAAACAGACCGAATATTTTGGAAGTGAAATCTGAAAGGTGAATATGGATTATTGAATTGAATAATGGAAATGTGTTTGAAAAATTTTGAAGTGAAATATTCACAGTTTAAATATACAACCATGTGTTACGGGTAGAGATCGACCGACATGGGTTTTTCTATAGCCGATGCCGATGTTTAGAGGTCAGGGTCAGCCGATGGCCGATATGTGCTGCTGATTTTTAGGGCAGATATCTTGAAGTTTTCCCCTTCATTTGCATGCTAAAATGTCACACTAATAATAAGTGGATGCACAACATTTCTAAACTTAACATCATTTATTGAACACTGACTGGAACCATCTCTTGAATCTTAATTTTGTGCACTGCACTGTATTAAAATAAAATATTTATCCAAAGTTAACCAAACAAATCAATAAACTGATCAAGTATTAAATATATAAAACAGGTAATATAAAAACAAAATCTGTCAATCATTTACATAAAAGTTTTAGAGCATTTATCAAGCAGAATTTTCCAAGTTTGTTGGAACATAAATGTAAACTTAAATATACATTTTAATAAAATAAATACAACTTGATAAATAAAAATCAATTAAAAACTTTGTCATGTTGCACAGCCTTGTATGCAAGGCAGTGCTAAACTCTGATTTCTGACATTCTTGACAGTTAACGTTAGACAGGTTTAATGAGGATAATAACTGTGTGACATATATATAGGCCTATAGTCATTGGTCGGAACACATCACTTTATTAGGCTGATATCCATTTTTATTCGCATTACACAGTTGTGTCATGATTGATCACAGGAAGCAGATGCAAGTAACGCCGTTTATTGAACAACAAGCAGTAACAAATTCACAGTCAATGAAAATGTGCAGGCTTCGGATGGCGCAGGGACTGAGATGGTCGGCTGGTGATGTGGCGTGGTGACAGAAGAGTGGCGGTGAGATGATTCCAGGATCCAGACAATAGACGAGGCACGAAGACAGTAAACCACGGATAGACGACGAACAACTGGGACTCCGGTCAGGAACAGACGAGACAACCACGAACAGGACACCAAACAACGATCTGACAATGGAGAGATGAATGAGGTGAGTATTTAAAGGGTGAGGGAATGAGCAGCAGGTGGGGAGAGTGATGAGTGGCATCTGGGTCCACTGATTAACCACATGGCCTGGGCACACCCACAAACACACTCGCACACATACACAAACACACCCACTGCTGTCATAACACAGAGCACGCGACAAGAAGGAAACAATGCATCTGCGAACCGTGACAAGTTGATGGAAACACACGCAGATGCGCATATTCTTGAGCTGAATTTTCATTAACGCAAAGTTGGATGGAAACCCGGCTATTGTCTGTATCAAACGCTTCCGAACAAATGTCATACACTTCTGCGCAGTGGCGTAGTGCAAATCCGCGAGCCGAAAGTCAGTATTCAAAGTGAAAGTGGTAACACTTTAGAATACTGATCCTTCATTAATGAATAACTACACAGGAACAAATGAATAATGCATTGTTAACACTCTAGTAACTACTATTAACTAACAATAAACTCTGATTAATGAATTAGTAAGTGATAGTGCTCACTTGTAGGTGGTAGTTCCCTATTAACTAATCAGTAACTACTGTTTTTTTCATTCCTCGCAGAGAACTACTAAGAACTACTATATACATGTTCGTAATTAATGTGAATAATGAATAATGTATAATTAATTCTAGAGTAAAGGCCTTGGTAACCCACTAGTAATGACTGAAGTATTACCAAATACTTAAGAAGGAATTACTAATTATTTGGATCAGTATTCTAAAGTGAAAAGCATGATAACTCTCTAGTAACTACTGTAGTGATTGTAAACTTTTGAGGTTTTTGTAAAGTATTGGATAGTAAAAACTCAAGAGTTACTATATAACTCTAAAGTAACTACTTCTTATTTGGATCAGTATTCTAAAGTGAAGATCATTGTAACCCACTAGTAATTACTTAAGTGTTACTACATCCTTCTAAAGGAACTACTAATTATTTGGATCAGTATTCTAAAGTGAAGATCATGGTAACCCACTAGTAATTACTTAAGTGTTACCAAATATATCATAAGGAATTGCTGTACAAAAACATACAAAAACATCAAAAGTTTAGAAAGACTTCAGTAGTTACTAGAGAGTCATCATGTTTTTCACTTTAGAATATTGATCCAAATAATTAGTAATTCCTTCTTAAGTGTTTAGTAATACTTCATTCATTACTAGTGGGTTATCAAGGCCTTTACTTTAGAATTAATTATACATTATGCATCATTCATGTTAATTATGAACCTGTATATAGTAGTTCTTAGTAGTTCTCTGGGAGGTATGAAAAAAACAGTAGTCACTGATTAGTTAATAGGGAACTACCACCTTCAACTGAGCACTATTACTTACTAATTCATTCATCAGAGTTACTTGTTAGTTAATAGTAGTTACTAGAGTGTTAATAATGCATTACTCATTTGTTCCTGTGTAGTTATTCATTAATGAAGGATCAGTATTCTAAAGTGTTACCGTGAAAGCAAAAGTGACGGAGCTGTCTGACGCTGCATTAACAGAGCATTTTCTCTCAGAGACGAATTTTAACATAATATGCTGATAACGGTATATAACTGTCTTAATTTATTTCATTATTTCTCTTGAGATGAGAATAATAGTATTTCGTATTAAACAGCTTGTTGTTTAAGTTGGTGCTTGAAGTAGCCTAAAGCTGCTCTTAATTTTCATTTATGACTGCAGTGTTAGGAAATATTATAGACCGTTAGTAATTTTAATTATGTCTAATTCGTTGTATAATAGACCTAAAAAAATGTTAAAAACATTTTCAAAGAGGAGCTGATAGCTAATCTTTTATTATCCTCACAGCATGTCAGTTATGCGGTGATGCGCTGTGAAATTATTGCGGGGCAAATTTATTATAATATTAATTTAATAATACAAGTAGCTTACCTAATAGTAATAATAATAATAATAATAATAATAATAATAATAATAATAATAGACTAGAAGAATGTAACAGGCTTACATTAATTGGAAATGCCAAATCCTCTTAATATTGCCAATATTTGTCAGAGTAATATAGCCCTCAATCACGCTGCAGTGTTTGTGAGAGCTGCCGCCTTCTCCACCCCAAGCACAGAGTGAAATTCTCTGACTCCATTTCAGGAAAAATAAAACAGAACTTATAACATTGGGGCTAATATGTTAGCAAGCAAGCTGTTGGTAGTTTTGGACTACAGTCCTTAAAGTTAACTACAAGTATGCAAACCTTCAACCAGCTGTAGCATTATGGCAGTTCCCGACGGTTCAATGCTATTCGTTGTTTCTTTCACTAAGTGAAGCAACACTTCATAGTTTGCTAGTAATATATAGTAAATATATGGCCATAGGACTTTGAAATATCAGAATTTAATCCGCGGTGGAAAAGGATACGTGGGCAGGAACGTCTTGGTGGGCTGGAGCAGGTTCGTTGGCTGCTGGAGCGGGCTCGCGGGCACCTGGAGCGGGCTCGCGGAGAACTGGAGCTGGCTTGCGGAGAACTGGAGCGGGGTCTGGAGTGGGACTCCAGGACATCCCTTCATATTCGATCAATAGTCCCAGTGGCACCAGTGTGGAGGCCGATAGAAGTGAGGGCTCAGGCATGGCGGCGGCCATTTTCTTAGGCCGTCTGGGCTTCGCAGTGGCCATCCTTTTGGGCGGTTTGGGCTTTGGGTCAGGCAGGACCACAGGGGGATACCCACTGGAGGGGTATGTGGAGGAAACCGGCGGCTGGTGAACTGGCCAGGCCGCCTGTGTTTCTGAGGGGGCCGGATGAGGAAGATACGATTTTTTTTAACCTCTTCAATTTCAAACTCGGAACCATTTAAAAAGAGAATCAGATTAATAGACTTGACTAGGGAAAAGAGACAGGCAGGTTCAATATAACGGATCGTATCCTCATCCAGGCCCCTCAGAAAATAGGTGTTAAGTATAGCATCTGGCCAGTTCACCTTGCAAGAAAGTTCAGCAAATTCCTCCACGTACCTCTCCAGCGGGCGTCCATCCTGCCTGAGGGTCCACAGACGGTCCCCTGCTGAGACCTTGGGTCTGCGGGTCTTTGGAGGGACCAGAACCAGGAAAATACCCATGATAGTTGCTGAAGTCCTGTCGGTTAGGTCTGTTCTTCTGTTACGGGTGATGGTTGCAGCAGAGACGAAGCATTCACGAACTTCAACAAACAGGGTATTTATTAAACGAAAGAGAAAAACGCAACCAAACACACATATACTAACAATAAGAACAGACAAGGAGTGCTGGGAGTGAGTCCATTATAAAGGGTGTGCAGATAATGAAGTCCAGGTGCAGGTGATCAGTAATGATGGGGAGATGACGAGGAAGTGAGTGCAGGTGTGGAAACAAGGAGGATAATAGGAAATGGAGTCCAGGACAGGAGGGAACTGTGACACCATGTTGAATTTCAGCCAATAAAAATGCAAGCACTAAAAATCCAATGCATTAAAATGCAAGCACGGTTAATGCAATGCATATTTTTTTTCCAGTATTACAATTCAACAAGCTTTTTTTTAAAAATACATTTGTCATTATTTTACTTCCATATTTCTGATAACACCATTACATTTACAGAATTAAGACGGAAATTCGGCTTAAGAAAAGAACACTATTTCTACTACTGACAAATCAGAAATTCCATCAAAACCACAACTGGGAACAAAGATATTGCACAACCTCCACCACTCCTTTAAAAAAAAAAAAAAAAAAAAAAAAAATCAACACAATTAGTAGTTCCGTAAACAATCACTAAACTGCACACTTTAATTTTTGTCTACAGATACTAAAACAGGAGCACCAGTTAAACAATGGGGAAAGATCTATATATGAATACTGATGAGGAATGAATACTGTCTGCAGAAATATTTATAAGTAAAAACACAAATATTGGTAACACTTTATAATAACTGCACACTATGAAGCATTAGTTAAGCATTAGTTAATAGTTATTTCATCACTTATAAAGCATTAATAGACATTAGTAAGTAGTTTATAAATACAGCTATAATTGCTTTATTCTTGATTTATAAGCATATCTATAATGTGTTTAATAATTGTATTTTCATACTTTATTAATAATCAATTTATCATTTCTAAATTAAGTATTACATTATTTACAAACCAGTTATTTAGGAGCTGTCAGTAGTTCATTTAGTAAGTGTAAGTAAATGATTAATAAACTATTTAAACATTCATTTATACATCTTATTATTTAGACACATAGTAATGGTTACTTAGTGTGTTAGTAAATGTTTTATTAACACATATTCCTACTGCAATTCATGATTAATTCAGGTAGTTATAAAACATTTAGAAGTAGTCAGTTAACTATTTTTGTGAGCTCATCTAAAGTGAGGACTATTTATGCTTTGTAAAGCTTTTATAAATGAGATTTAAAGGTTCAGTGATCTTCTGCACTGCTGTTCTCTAATGTTTGAAAGTTAGTACCGAGGTAGTTTTGACACTAGGAATATGTTAATAGAGCATTTATTAACACACTGAGTAACTAATACTATATGTCTAAGTAATAAGATGCATAAATGTACATTTAAATATTTTATTAATCATTTACTTACACTTCCTAAATGATCTTATGAACCACTGACAACTCCTAAATTACTGGTTTGTGAATAATGTAATACATAATTTAGAAATGACAAATTGATCATTAATAAAGTATGAAAATACAATTATTAAACTCATTATAGATATGCTTATAAATCAAGAACAAAGCATTTATAGCTGTATTTATAAATGGCTTACTAATGTCTATTAATGTTTTATAAATGATGAACTAACTATTTACTAATGCTTAACTAATGCTTCATAGCGTGAGTTATTCTAAAGTGTTACCCAAATATTTAATTAATTCAGTATAAAAATCATACATAGAATATGTCACACAACGTAAGATGTTAAAAACTGGGACTTGTAACTTCCGACACATGCACTAACTGCAATCTCAATACTTCCATGCACTATGGTCATACCTACCGGTTTATTAGTTCTGGACAGACGTCACTAATAAAGTTAAATTAATTTCTCATTACCGGTTGTGTTTTAGTCACTGTTCTACTGCATGTCTGTATTTTCCATGAGTTCAGAATTCTCTTTATCATGATTAGTCTTTGTACTCATGTGTGATTCTGTGCTTTCTGTACTGTAATTTTTCGGATCCGAAATGACTGATCTGGCCTCAGCTGTCTCAGCAACGTCCACCCTATTAGTAGTAAAATTCACTTCCTTAGTCAACTCCAACTCGACCCGGCCTACGAGGTCTATCAGAAGATATAAACATCTTCTGACAGACCTGCAGCATGAGAGTCAACAGTGATATAAACATCTTCTGTTGTAACTGGTCTTTCCATTTTTTGTTAGGACAAGCACAGACTATATGTCCTACATTACCACAACCAAAGCACTCAGATTTTTTCAGATGTTGCATACACAACAATCAAAACTGTCAATAAGAAAACTGAATGCGAGTTCCAGATCAGCATCATCCTTCACAATCATGTAAACAAATCTCCTAAAATTCACATTCGATAGAGTAATATTTTTAGATGGAATTGAAAGAGGGAGAACATGAGTAAATACATCATCAATGATAATTCCATGCTCAACTAACTCGTTGGTTTATCGATTGTTTTAAGAAAGATAACAGCAGCATTATTCATTATCGTGGCTGAAAGGATACACTCATGCCCCACAACTTTTCTTTCACTGTATGGTGAAGCATAAGTGAATTCAAGCCCTGCTCACCTGGGGCCATCATGCTTCCCCAAACATGGGTAGCACACAGTCTGAACCTGCAACACATCACCCAGGAAAAGCTTCAACCCCCCACAAAAACTAATAACATGAAAAGGAAAGAAAAATAGATGAGTAAACACTTGCCCACAGCACAGCAGTCACTCACACTCAGGATGTTCCACCCACTCGCTCCCAACAAATATTTAGACAGCTGAACATACTCTGAAACCATAGGGTTTTCACACAGGGTAGTTATAGGAACTCAGTTATAGGTACTAGCCACCAGAGTAATTCCTGAAGAACTCAATTTTCCCCAAGGACCATTTTCCTGGTTGCATTCGCAACACCAGTAGGAACTCTAAAGTGTGACAGTGACATTATTTAAAGGGGACCTATTATGCCCCCATTTACAAGATGTAAAATAAGTCTCTGATGTCCCCAGAGTGTGTATGTGAAGTTTTAGCTCAAAATATCCCACAGATAATTTTTTTTTATAACATGTTAAAATAAAAAAAATAAAAAAGAAACGCGCCGTTTCAGTGTGTGCCCTTTAAATGCAAATGAGCTGCTGCGCTCAGCCTAAGAGGGCGGAGCTTCAAGAGCTCGTTCTCCCCTGTCAGGTTTCAGTCAGGACGCACTATAATGTCAGAAACTGCGAATATATGCTGCATGGAGATATGACAGGTATAGTTTAGTTCAATTACGGTTATAACTTATATTGTCTTCTTGTTTTTTTTTCCCACTATATTAGTACAAGCCAGTTTACCGATGAGTTTTATGATGTTTATTGTACTTCACACAAAATATGTCTTCACACTAGAAAATCACTGTAAGAGCTTAATAAAACACAGTGCAAGTGTGCATTAAAATATTATCCATAAACTCTCTCTCTCTCTCTCCCTTGCATTATCATCAAGATACACAGCGAATTACACATAAACACTTGTTACAACTAACAGTAAACAAATATATACATTATGCCTTTTCGGATGGTGCTTAATAAACTGGTAAACTTTATATCCATAAATCAACTCCGATGTACTGTAATAAAGTGCCCTCACCTTTATTACTGCCATATCCAGTATCACTCTGGAGACTATATGTTTTGTATTGTCCCTTTGTATTGACATTCTTCACAAAGCAGTCCAGTGTGAAATGATTCGTGCAGACATAAACAAATTTCGGTAGAGTTGAGGTAGCATTTTCTTCAAAAACAAAATGAATCCACCTCATCTTCAGTGGCTCAGATTTAAAGGGTAAATGGAGAGAGCTATGTGGATTAATCCATCCAGCTACATAACACCTAAAATGATTGGGAGACATTCTCGTCAGTGCAGCAATGGTGGACTGTGATCTTGCTGTGAACTCGCTCAGGGAGTTCTATGTTAAAACGGCAGTGTCTGTCAACATTCGTGGGTGGAACCTGTGGCTTTTGTGACATTACACTGCCAGGGATCTGGAAATCGCTTGTTCTGAGACACTGCTTATGATTTATGGGGATTTAAAACAAAAGGAGTATTTTTTATCATTAAAGGGTGGTTGTGTACACACACTGCCAACACACATTTATGTCCAAACACCATGCAAAAGTGAATTTTGCATAATAGGTCCCCTTTAAAGGCTTAGTTCACCCAGAAATGAAATTTCTGTCAATAAATACTCACCCTGATGTTGTTCCAAACCCTCAAGACCTTCATTCACCTTCAGAACATAAATTAACAAATTACAAATGATTCTTTTTCAAGCTTTCCTTAAATCTCAACTGAAATTAAAGGCTCAGTAAGCAAATTCTGAGCACCAAAACACACTTGGAGCCAATCAGCAGTAAGGGGCGTGTCCACTCATGAGGGGGAAGGTGCCATGTGTTGCATAGCGTGTTTGTGAATTTGGGGGCGGAGCTTTAAAGATAGGGGTGTGATCCTTTTGGATAGGGGCGTGTTTGTTTTGCTGGTTTCAAATATCAATAGCGTTACTCAGAAATCACTTACTGCACCTTTAACAAACCATTAATTGGAACTACTACTCAACCATGGGGATTTTGGGAACTGTTGATGAGACATAAACAGTACAGGTCACAAAGTTCTTCACATAAAAATGTAATAAATGTATATATATATATATATATATATATATATATATATATATATATATATATGTGACCCGTCACGGAAACCAGGGACACAAGTCGGCAGCACAACTATTGAGCAAACTGAGAAAGAAGCGTAGCCGTAAAATGTGCGTTATAAGTCAAAAGTAAAAGTATTTATTGAAGAGTTTAATGTACAGGATTTTTTTAATCCTTTGACTCAAACCAGGTCTAACCACTAACTGAGGTCTAAACCAGGACTATACGGTTATCACAGAATCCTGTTAAAAAAGTCCTAATGTCAAAAAAGATAAATTACTGACATTTACAATGCACATTATCCTTTATTATTAATAGTATGCGGTCCGATTTTTCCCGTTGCGTCTGTCGTTGCTATGCAACCATGCAGCTTAACAGGGGGTATGGCTTATCTAAATGAGATGTAAATGAGCCCTTTTGTCACTCCCAGCAGGTGAGAACAGGCGAGAACTGCAAAATTAGAGGTCATTTTCTGCCCTTTGAGCATTTTTGAGTGCCTACCTTCAAATGGCCACAACTTCTCCAAATATTATCAGATTTCCATGTGTTACACATCATTGGAAAGCTTGGAGACTACACTTTCAGAATCTGTGAATAACTCAAAATGCCCCAGAACCGACTTGTGTCCCTACTTTCCGTGACTGGTCACATATATGAAGACTTCAGATGCAAAAGCCTCTAAGTGCCATCTGAAATTTTTATCAAGCTTGTATGTTTATGTTCAGTTATTTCACTTTAATGACAATGAAAAGGACCTATTAATTGCCATTAAAGTGAAATTACTGAACCTAAACCTACAAGCTTGATAAAAATGCTAATTTTAGAAGAAAATTTTAGATGCCACTTAGAGGCTTTTGAAGTCTTCATATATATATATATATATATATATATATATATATATATATATATATATATATATATATATATATATCATATCATATCATATCAAATTGTATTCTTCTGTAAAATTGAGTATATTACTTTTTGGTTATGGATCTTTCTAACTGAACACAAATGAGAAATATTTCACTTATTTAAAAGGAAGTCACTCTAAGCTTGGTGCACAGGGGTCTTGCCTAATAGTCACTCTAAATTGTACAACCCTGCCATCTAGTGGTCTCACACATTAGTACAGTTGCAAGTTTTGATACTGCAACAATATTCTTATAATTAATTAGTATTAACATTACATTTCATGTGGCAAAAATACTTGCAATTTAGTTAGTTTCAATTTAGATTATCAGCACGACAATTTGAGTGAAAAGTTAGAATAGAAAAATGCACAAGAGAATCTCCCTCCTGTTTGACAACATGCACTTAAACTGGCCTGCATGCTCATGGTTTGTGCAAAGCCTGATGATAATTTTATCCAGCATTATTTTAAAATGAAAAAGAATGCTGTGTGCTTCAATAAAATCAGGGAAATCTAACCGATGACATGATGTCATAATTTCAGTACAAACAGCTATTCAAAAACAGATACAAGTACTTTCCAGTGCTCAGAACGTTCAATTACAACTTATAATTCAAAAAATGTACATTATAGTAGTTTCTCAACAGACTACCAAATTACTACCAAATATTGTGGGTCCAGCATCCCCGTCAATATGTTTATCATAATCGCAGATGTATATGTGACATATCACTGCATCAGTGTGTTATGCTCTTAACTTGCTGCTTATGTCATGACATGTATGATCGCCTAAGATAATCCTTGTGAGCATAATGATCTTGGTCAGTGATGACTATTATTACTGTCAGAGCTTAAGAGGGGAGTCCTGGGGTGTGAGTTGGCTGAGATCATCCAGAACACTGCAGCTCTGCTGGGCCCCTGAGGAGGAGATCTGGCTCTGTGTTGCTATTAAAACCCTGGTGACCCTAGGAGTGAAGAAGAGTCCTTGGGTTTTGCCTCACCCCCACATGACATGGGCAATTTTGACAACATGTGAAAGAGAAAGAACCTTAGGCTTGCTGAAGTTCAGTGTTAAAAACAATTCCAAATGATGAGTGCAGTCAGTGCCTACGATCGTGTAGGCATGCATGCAACAGTTAAAATCAGCATGTACAAGTTTGGGTGGTTGGGTTTCCAAAACAAAAACATAAAAAGTTACTTCAGGGAGTAGCTAATACTACATGTATGTATGTGCTAAAAAATTAAATGATACCTCAAATTGCACAGTTAGTTGAATAAATGCTAAAAAGACCTAAACAACCACATAGCAATGGCCTGGCAACCAAATATAACACAATAAAACTGTGGCAGTGAGTTTTGCATGAGCAAACATGAATGTTTTCATTTTGCGATTAGCATCTGCATCTGCATCAAAATAGCTCTGCCATTTTTATATTAGACGCCAAGTGATAATTCATTCATTTACTTATTTGCTTACTACATGCATCAAAATGGACACTTGGTTAAAAACTGACACTTTAAAGAACCAAGGCACAGGAGAGGTCTTCTGTGGAGATGTGCACTGACATGAATAGTCTATGTGAAGAAAACTGATCAAACAGAGTCAGAGGATAATGAATGGTGTGAAGATGGGGAACAGATAAACCCAACAGAAATGTGCTGGTCAACAGAAATAGGCCTACATTGGAGAGTGAGAAAATGTCAAGTAAGAAATGCAAATACAGCAACAGTTACATCGGTTTCAGGTTTACATGGATAAGTAATACACAAAGTCCAAACTTGCAATGTGTAGTCTAGGGCGAAGTTTTATCCAGTAGTGGCCTCAGGTCCTCATACATGTGGTCCGGCACTTAAAAACAAAACATAGTCACTTACAATCCTGCAAGTTTTTCCAAAGGAAAATCAGAGGAACTGCATTAAAAAAAAAAAAAAAAAAAAAAAAAAAAAAAAACACTCCCATTTAGGGTCTTTCAAAAATGCACAGCTTCATATCTGGAAAGCTACCGCATAGCTAAAAGAGGCATGCCCCATACAACTGTTAAAAATCTGTGCTTGCCAAAGACATGTAAAACTGATGCACGGAATGAGCTTATGTTGTTGCTGAATATAATAAATGACTGCTGTGTCAATCGAAAATTCTCTTTCCACTCATCATCTGTGAAGGACAAAATTGTCCCATTAGTGCTTGCTTAGTACACTCATTTGCAGGTGCCATGTTTTGGGTGTGGGTATGGTTTTGTGTGAATATACAGTGTATTGTTTTAAGCCATTTGTCATAAAGATAGCTAATCTCTTAATAAAATATTAATACATAACTCTCGTGCTTTGGCAACATATGGTAGGTTTAATAATATTTTATTAATTTACAGCAGGTACCTTTAACACAGTCCTTTAATTGAACCATTACCTATTACCTTTACTCTTTGTCTAAGACAAAACACTTGTGACTCCTGCACTGTAGGTTAGAAAAAAACCTTCATGTTAATATTACAAATGTCAAACTTAAAAAAACATAGCTTCTGCATACTGTAGTTCCCTTTCGTGGGAACATCGACGCTACGTCCAATGACGCAATGGGAACCCTCTGCATTTTGTGTTCGTGAAGCTATATATATATATATATATATATATATATATATATATAATGGCGGAAAAGAAGCAGCAATTCACTAAGTGTGTTCATCCCTGTCCTCGCTTCATCACGGACGGGGATACACACGAGATGTGTGTCAGATGCCTGGGAGCTGAGCACGCACAGGCAGCTCTTGAGGGAGAAGAGGGCGCCGCGGCGAGTGTTCCCCGCGGGTCCGGTCCCGCCGCTGCTGAGGCTCGCCGCAGTCTGCACTCGTGGGGTTCACAAATGGATCTGGCAGAGGGGGGAGAGACGGGCCCAGCCCTATCGCTCCCCTTACCTGCTGGACCCAGTGTCTCTCCTCTGGTGGTGGAAGCACGCGCTGTGGTTTCTTCCCCCCGGAGGGAGACACAGACACTCAATATATCTTCCTCCGAGGAGGTTGATGTGGAGGGTGTCGAAGGGGCTTATGAGGAGCTGTTGGAGGTAGTGACCAGGGCAGTTGAAAAGCTAAACATTGACTGGCCCACGGAAAAACATGAAAATAAACCTAAAAGCAAGTTGAATGAAAGATTCCTTCCCGCACGGTCACTACCCCAGCGTCGGGGTCTGCCGTTCTTTCCCGACCTCCACACCGAGGTGTCGAGGTCGTGGAGAAAACCTGTACAATATCGTGTCTTCAGCCCCCAAACGTCATTGTATAGCAACATCACGGGGCTGAAGCACCACGGCTATGGGGCGATGCCTCGGGTAGAAGAGACGCTTGCGAGCTATCTCTCGCCCGAGTCTGCGTCGTCCCTCAGGACCCGACGTTGCCCACCAAGCCCTTAAAGATAACATCTAGTTTGGTGGGCAAGGCTTACTCGGCGGCGGGTCAGGCGGCGGCGTGCCTGCACACAATGTCAATCTTGCAGGCATACCAAGCTGATCTGCTGGGGGAGATAGATGAGAGTGGGGAAGCAACATTCGATGCCATTCAAGAAATCCGCAAAGCAACAGATTTAGCTCTCCGGGCCACCAAGGAGACGGCCAAATCAATAGGCCGCTCTATGGCAGCCCTGGTGGCCACGGAGAGGCACTTATGGCTGAATTTATCGGATATCAAAGATAAAGATAAGAATGTTTTGATGGATGCGCCGCTGTCTCCTGCTTGCCTGTTCGGCGATGCAGTTACAACTGTCGTTGACAGGTTTCAGGAGACACGCAAGCAATCAGCGGCCTTCCAGAAAATTCTTCCCCGCCGCTCTCATCCCCCCGAGGCTGCTGGGCGGGAGCAGCCTCGTCTGACAGCCAGCTCCTCAGCGCATAGAGCGCAACAGAAGGCCAGTGTCGCCTCCCGTGCTCCCCCACAAAAATCATGGGGACCGGGCCGGGTGGCACAGGCGAAGCCTTCCGGAGGTAGGACTGATCTGAGGACCGTTATTATCTCCCGGAAGGCTTCAAAGAAGAGGTCCTGACATCATTAGTGCAGGATCTCTCGAGGGCAGCCCCCTCCGGGAGGATTCGGATATCCGGTCCTCCTCGGTGCCCTCAGGGGACCGTCCTGTCAACCCTGCCACCCAGTGTGCGTCAGGGCGCAGCGGTCTCCACCGATCCCCCGAGGAGGGTCGGTTGCCACTTGATTCGTCTGTCTGCCGGTGCGCCGCGTCAGATGGACGAGCCAAGTGTTGTGAACACCAGTCAAGATGGCATTCCAGGGACCAGTTTACGACAGGGCCCCTCTCTAACTGCTTGTGTGTAGGAAGATGTGCCACACCGTGATTGGATCTTTGGTGAATTAACATTAATAAATGTTCAGCAACATCAGATAAGATGTTGGGACAACTACCAGACACCTCTTTCAGAACAGGAAGGGGGACCTTCTGCACCCACCAAAACCAAGGAGAAGACTTCTCATTGGACGACACATTGACTCTAACCATTAAACTCATTACTAAGGTTTAGGCAAGGACTGCCAAAAAATTCCTTCAGGACCTCCTGGATGGAGCAGCAGAGACTGAAATAAAGAGAGACCACAGAGATCTATCTAAATCCATTCATACCTATGTTTGGAGGCCTTAATTTGATCTAAACTGCATCACATCCACTCCATCTTCATGCAAAGCACAGTTTATGTTAATGGTTACTGACTGTTAAAACAACAGGTCATGGGACAGACCTGTTAACAGATAAACAAATGCATGGATGATGATTTAACCATTTCATATCGTGTTTGGTGTCTATCTGTTCCCTACGATGCCTTTAATAATTTGAAAGAGGTTTGGTAAAGAAATAATGCATGGGTAAAATGTTAAAGACACTAATTTACCACTGTACTTTATGCTATGCAAATGAGTTCCACACTAGGGTGGGCAACACCGGGGCTGCTTCAGATAACAGTAGCCAATCACACTTCAGGATCGGCAAGGCGCCACATTTCAATCTCCTCCTCATCAGAAAGGGATAAATATGTCCCCCGGGTAGACACACCCTTGTTCTGCGTTTCCAGCTCGACGGGGAAGGAGACATTAACAGACACTCCACGTCCTGAGTTTCTGACCTGACGAGGAAAGAGACTACAAGACGGTTAAGGTGAAGCTTTTGCGAGCAAAACCTTTTACATTGCTTTCAGCTGCACTCTAGCTGCAAAAAGGGCCCAGCATTGAGGGACTTCATCTGACCCTTACGGCTCCTACAGCAGCGCAGCCCAGTCCGCAAAGGGCCTCTACATCGGCAGACATTGCCTGTACCACACGGCTCCTCAGCGACGCAGCCAGCCTGCAAAGGAACCTGTGAAGATTCATCTGACCCAGCTGCCCAGTCCATCCTAAAGGACCTTCTTGGCGCAACCGAAGTTCAGCATCCTCCAGCCCAGTGTGGCACGACTACTGGATCGCAACTCCGCGCCCTCCCACTGCACGCAGCCTGCATCATCAGTGGAAGACGTCTCCGCTACCGGATTGATCACCCGACTGTGTGGAACGTAAATATAAACTTACCAAACCTCTTTTCTAGAGACCTTGGCATTAGTTTATACATGCAGCATATGTTATTCTAACCTGTTTAGATAACAGTTATTTGAGGTCAGTTTGTTACAAATAATAGGAATATTATTTGTTGAATGATAAATAAGCAATTATTTATCACCATTTTACCAGAGCCATTAGGTGGTTCCCATAAGCATTCCCATACGATTCTCGTCCATCCTACATTCAGTTCAACAGCGTTGCATTTATCCATTCTGTGTTCACTTCATTTAATTGTTTCTTTGATTTAATTCAGTATTCTCCTTTGATTATTATTTTACTATCGTTTAGAAGTGCATATTCACTATTTCATTATTAATCGTTGTGGTATTTACTCTTGCATGTTTATTGTTAATAAATTTCATTGATTTTATTATAACTGTGTCTTCCTTATGTTGATGATCAAAGATTCTACTAGTTGGCCAGACTCACAAATCCTTCAGATAAATCAGTTGACCGACTCCCTCCATTTTATATTAATTCTGAATTATTGAACAGCTCCTTTGGAGTGTTCTTAAATTGTTAAGATAGTATTCTTAACTGGTGCCCCGTGTTACAAAAAGGGGGGAGGGGTCATCTGATACACTCATAACCACGCCTTAGGTGACACATGATCAAAAATCACTACGTCACAGGTGAATGGAGTAAAAATCACTACACAAGTGCTCAAAAAACACCAGAGACCAGTCTCGAGAGACTGGTTCCCTTTGTAGAATATGTGGAAGAATGGAAACGTCTCCCGAACATTTCGAAGTGGGTGCTGCTCATGATAGAACAGGGTTACAGAATTCAGTTGGGTTCTACACTGCCCAAGTTCAACGGGATGCTTCCCACAGTGGTAACCCCAGAGCAGTCTCTGGTGATGGAACAAGAGGTTACGACGCTTTTGCAAAAAGGAGCTATAGAAAGGGTTTACAGCCGCTACTTCATTGTTCCAAAGAAGGATGGAGGGTTGCGTCCGATCATAGATTTACGTGTGTTAAATCGATCTGTAAAGAAGTTGAAGTTCAAAATGCTTACACTCAAACAGATCATTCCCCAGATCAGGTCCGAGGACTGGTTTGTGGCGATAGATCTGAAAGATGCATACTTTCATGTATCCATCCATCCTTCTCACAGGAAGTTCCTCAGGTTTGCTTTCGGGGGTGAAGCTTACCAATACAGGGTTCTTCCTTTCGGCCTATTCCTCTCACCCCGCACGTTCACGAAGTGCGTGGATGCAGCTCTGGCTCCGCTGAGACTCCAGGGCATCCGCGTGCTATCGACGACTGGTTGATACTAGCTCAAACAGAACAATTGGCAGTTCAACATCGAGATGTTGTTCTGTCGCACATGAAAAGGCTTGGGCTGAGGCTCAACGGCAAAAACAGTGTGCTGATCCCGAGTCAGGTTGCAAACTATTTAGGAGTAATCTGGGATTCCACCACGATGCAGGCGCAGTTGTCCCCTGCTCGTGTGAATTCCATTCTCGGGGCCGTGAATGGGGTGAAGTTAGGCCAGTCACTCACTGTAAAACAGTTTCAAAGACTGTTGGGTCTGATGGCAGCTGCGTCCAGTGTTATTACTTTTGGCCTCCTGCACATGAGACCCTTACAGTGGTGGCTTAGGACCAAGGGGTTTTCTCCAAGGGGAAATCCTTTTCACATGATCAAAGTCACGTGGCGATGCCTTCGTGCTCTGGTCATGTGGAAAAAGCCTTGGTTCCTGTCCCAGGGACCCGTG
Organism: Megalobrama amblycephala; assembly: GCF_018812025.1. NCBI lineage: Eukaryota > Metazoa > Chordata > Actinopteri > Cypriniformes > Xenocyprididae > Megalobrama > Megalobrama amblycephala. Next base: position 46,499 of record NW_025953348.1, read on the forward strand.
CTGGGGACTTCTCGTCGTCGCGTAATGCTTACGACAGATGCTTCTCTCACCGGCTGGGGGGCGATCATGAGTGGTCACTCAGCTCAGGGTCTTTGGGAGGACCATCAGCTCTCCTGGCACATAAATCGGCTGGATATGATGGCGGTGTTTCTTGCTCTGAGACACTTCCTCCCAGACCTGAGGGATCACCATGTGTTGGTCCGCATGGACAACACTACGGTGGTCTCGTACATCAACCATCAGGGGGGTATGCGGTCTCACCTATTATCAGAGTTGGCCAGCCGCATCCTCCTCTGGTCCCAGGGAAAGCTTCTCTCTCTGAGAGCAGCTTACATTCCCGGGCGGTTGAATGTGGGGGCAGACGCTCTGTCGAGGCAGAGCGCGAGACCGGGGGAATGGAAACTCCACACTGAGGTGGTGGAGCTAATATGGAAAACGTTCGGTCGAGCTCAAGTCGATCTATTTGCCACAGAGGAGTCATCTCAGTGCCCTCTGTGGTATTCCCTGCAGCACCCAGCACCTCTAGGGCTGGATGCTATGCTACAGACGTGGCCGAGGCTGCGCCTGTATGCATTTCCCCCAATCTCACTGCTCCCGGGAGTTCTGGAGAAGGTTCGCCAGGAGAGGGTCGACCTAATATTGGTGGCCCCTTACTGGCCGACCAGAATATGGTTCTCGGACATAATGTCTCTACTTCACGGCTCGCCTTTGGAGCTTCCTCTCAGGCAGGACCTCCTGTCGCAAACGGGCGGCACGATTCTCCATCCCCGCCCAGAAATATGGAAACTGTGGGCCTGGCCTCTGAGGGGGCAAGGCTCATAGAATCTGGTCTCCCAACCGAGGTTGTGGAGACCATCCTTCACTCCAGAGCTCCCTCCACGAGGAAGCTGTATTCATACAAATGGAAACTGTTTGCTACATGGTGTGGCCAACATAATTTGGACCCTGTCCAGTCTCCAATCTCCATTTCATCCCTAAAAAGGATTGGTGATTTACAAGCGCTGTCAGTCGCTCCATCATGCTTATAATTTGCGCCTGGTATGATTAAGGCTTTCTTACACACCAGACCGGGTTATGTTCCAAAGGTGCCATCGAGGGTCCCAGGTCCCATTATACTCGAGGAGTTCTGCCCGCCTCCATTTACAAACGTGGATCAGGAAAAGAAGAATCTGCTTTGCCCTGTGAGGGCATTGGATGCTTATGTCCACAGAGCTGCCCTGTGGAGAAAAACAGATCAATTATTTGTATGTTATGGGTCCCCTAAGAGAGGGGGCCCAGCATCTAAGCAGAGGATGAGCAAGTGGGTGGTTGAGGCCATCTCACTCGCATACAAAGCAGTGGGACACCCATGTCCCTTAACTATTCGAGCTCATTCCACTAGAGGTATGGCTGCTTCCAAGACTCTTTTATCAGGAGTTTCCTTAGACGATATTTGCGGTGCGGCTGGATCATCCCAGCACACCTTCATCAGATTTCATCAATCTTAACTTGAATGTCACTCCAGGTGCTATAGTTTTACAAGATAAGAGCCAGGCACTTGGTGACACGGCGTAGTTGGGACAGCGTTCCCATTGCGTTATTGGACGTAGCGTCGATGTTCCCACGAAAGGGAACGTCTCGGGTTACGAGTGTAACCCTTGTTACCTGAGTAAGGGAACGAGATGCTACGTTGCGTTGCCGTACCTCCTTCATGCCTGGAGCGCTCTTGCTTCAGACAATACTCAGAAGCTAGCGTTCTTTGTTCCGGGTATGCTTTATAGTTTCCTGGTCCGTGACGTCACCCGCCACGTCACGTGTTCTCATTGGATGGATACAGAGGTGGTTCACGAACACAAAATGCAGAGGGTTCCCATTGCGTCATTGGACGTAGCGTCTCGTTCCTTTACTCAGGGAACAAGGGTTACACTTGTAACCTGAGATGTTTTGCAGAGAAATCAAATAGAAGAGACTCAGAATGTGTTACTGTTAAAGCTCTTAAGTTCAGACATGTTGCTGAGCGCATAAAATCAATGATCTCATCACTGCAACTCAATTTCTGCACACTAACAAATGCTTTCATTATCACTAACAGTGCAAACACAATAAAACTAAGAGATTTGTTGAATAAAACACGAGTTTTTGGCGCGTGTCCAGAACTCAGTCACTGATAAACTTGTGCTGTTTGATTGACAGCTTCAGCACACACTGTTTGATTGACAGCTCCAAAGATTGCAAATGGAGCTTTCTTTGATCGCTTTCTTTATATAGTTTAATCACCGTTTAAATAACAGATTATTTTCATCCTACTAAGAGAAACAACACAAGTTGACAAATAGACAAAAAACATCTGACTGTACATGAATCATCTATCAGGCATTAGAATTAACACAGTTACTTAGGCCTACGTTGTTGCATTACTGTCGAGCCCATATCGTAAAAGCCTGTTTGCAAAGCCTGCGCCGAAACGCGATTGATTTACCAAAGAATCCACAGGAAATGTACCAAATAGAAATAAATAAAGCTCAACTGAGACATTCTTACAGGATATTCTTATAGTATGATGACCTCTTATATATCAGCTCAAGGAAAACTTGATTTCTCAATTCATGACCCCTTTAATGGTCATCACATAGAAAATTCTCTCTACAAAGGCATTTGAGACTTGAGACTGGACACTGAGGACAAATGGGACAATCCTGGACATGTTGATCTAGTTGGCTTTCCCTACGTTTCGGAAAACTGCGACCCACTTCTAACTGGTGGATTTTGTGGTATCCTGTGTGACTTTCTTTATTTCCTCCTTGCTCGAACAAAACTCTTCTAAAACTCAAAACTCTATAGTTGGTCCATACTCTCTGTCTCTGTCATTTTGAGGAAAACCGCTATCTGCTCCAGATCAGTGAAGGAGAGCTCCTCATGTAGGCTGATTGGTTTCAGTTTCATCATCATATTTTCTGATGAGAAATCAAACCATTTGTCAATTTATGCAATGACAGGGTCATAGAGCTTCAGAAGTCCTTTTGCTGCTTTGATATATGTGCCAAAACTTGTTTGTTCATCATCTGCTTGGTATGGTATCCAAAAAGCTGTCTTCTTTCTGTTGAAGCATCTTCACTTTGAATTTTCCCACCTCCTCATAAACATCTGTAATGCAGAGCTTTGTTTCCTCCAGCTTTCAAACTAGTGTGTCAAAAACACACCCCACATTGTGGAAAAAGCACAGATAAATCTCAGCCTAATACTGGACAGTTGGGAACCCTAGTAGTCATACATATTTTCAATATTTACATTTTACCAGAAATGCCAAAAAATTTTCATTGGCCTTTTTATCATGATGGACTTTTTGCTTTTGTTGTTCCAGAATCTTTCTGGTCAAATCATCACAGTTTCCATCTATGTAACATTTCAACTGGAGAGAGTCCTGTGGTGGTCTGAGGAGTAATCCTGTAACTGAATAAAACTTTGCCAATTTAGCTGCAATTAACCATCCTTTCCACATGCTGATCTAACTTGGGCCACCACAAATAACTTTGAGTGGCACTGATGCAATTGTTTCATGACTTCCGATTTACCCAAACTGAGAATGATTACCTGGGCACCCCAAAGCACAACACCAACCTGTAAAATAATTCATTGGTAACACTTTATAATAATGTTCAGTTATAAGTCACTTGTAAATTATTAGTTAATGATGAACTAATCATTTACAAAACATGATTATATGTTCATAAATGATTGATAAGTGATATGTTAACATTTTATGAATGTTTTATTAATTCAGTAGGTCCTTTATAAATTATTAGATAATGTTCAACAAATCATTTACAAAACATGAATATACATTCATATATGATAAATAAGTATATACTAACATTTTATGAATGTTTTATTAATTTGGCTATAAGTAATTTATAATAATTTATTAATTAATGATCAGTGATTAGTTAATGAGTATTAGTAAATTATCATTAGTAAATGATTAGTATATGATTTATTGATGAAGCTGTTAGCTGGTCAGTGTTCAAAAGCACAAACATGCAGGTAATGCTAAAGCACTATTTTTAAGAAGAGTAATTTATTTGTTTTGAAGTGGAAAAACATTTATAAATGCCTTACAGTCAGGTGATTCCAGTGGGTTATAATAAATCCTTTCACTCATCAGCACAGACTTGTGTTCTGTGTGGAGTGTGTGGGGTCTAGTGATGTAGTCACCCTCTGATCCGGATTTACCTTCCACTGAAGCTCACATCAGGTGCACAGAGTTAAACACTCCATGTGTGTCAGAGAAGACAGCTGTCTATACCCTCACCAGTCAGCACTTACACTGCAGTACACACTACAAAGTGTTCAACACCTGTTATAGATGATGTGTGAATGCATGAATAAATCATTTACAAAGCTTTCTGCATCCCCTATTCTAGTGTAAACTATTCATCACTTATAAATGTTACGTATCATTTGTAAACTTTTCTTACCTGTTACAAATTATTTGTATATGTATACAAGTCATTTATAACACTTTCTGCATCCCCTATTCTAAAGTGTAAACTATTCATCACTTATAAATGTGTTATGTATCATAAACTTTTCTTACCTGTTACAAATTATATTAACTCTGTGCACCTGATGTGAGCCACAGTGGAAGGTAAAACCGGTTCAGAGGTTAACTTCATCACTAGATCCCACACACTCCGCACAGAACACAAGTCTGTGCTGATGAGTGAAAGGATTTAATATAACCCACTGGAATCACCTGACTTTTTATCCACTTCAAAACAAATAAATTACTCTTCTTAAAAATAGTGCTTTAGCATACCTGCATGTTTGTGCTTTTGAGCACAGACCAGCTTACAACTTCATCAATAAATCATATACTGATCATTTACTAATAATAATTTACTAATACTCATTAACTAATCACTGATCATTAACTAATAAATATATATATATATATATATATATATATATATATATATATATATATACAGTACAGTCCAAAAGTTTGGAACCACTAAGAATGTTAATGTTTTTAAAAGAAGTTTCGTCTGCTCACCAAGGCTACATTTATTTAATTAAAAATACAGTAAAAAACAGTAATATTGTGAAATAATATTACAATTTAAAATAACTGTTTTCTATTTGAATATATTTCACAAAGTAATTTATTCCTGTGATGGCAAAGCTGAATTTTCAGCATCATTACTCCAGTCTTCAGTGTCACATGATCCTTCAGAAATCATTCTAATATGCTGATCTGCTGCTCAAGAAACATTTAATGTGTACAATTGAACAAAATATTTGTGTACAATATTTTTTTTCAGGATTATTTGATGAATACCCAGGTGAAAAAGAATTCTATTAAAAATATACTTTAATAAAGTGTACTAAGTATATTTTCTACATTTTGTACTATTTTCGTCAAATCCAAGTATAGTTAAGTGTATTCAATTATGTATTAACTTCAACTTAACATATATTTAACTACACTTCTAGTGTAAATTGTATACTAAAATGGAACAACTTTTTTTAAACTTCAAGTGCACTAAAATACACTAATGAAAATCAAGATTCATGAGCAATTAAGCACACTTAGAGTACAATTGCATTGTATTTCCATTCTAATGGAAATACACTTAAAAAGGCATTGCAGTGCAAATTATAGTTGTGTTTAAGTACATTTTGTGCATACTGCTATCATACTTATAATTACTATAAACAGTTAATTTAGTATGCCTCTGTAACATTTCAAGTGATCTACAAATGCACTTCCTAACTATATTTAGTGCTTTTAAAGTGTCCCACTATGACAATAATAATGTTTTTGAAGTGAAGTTCAATTACAACCTAAACATCATAGACACATACTTTCAGTGCAATGTTATTATAGTGTAAGGTAGAAACAAATTGAAAGTACATTTCATTTGTAATTTTATCCCCATTTTGTTATACTTAAGCATGAATGTTGGTATTACACTACAAGTGTATTACAATAAAATTCAGTTCAAGTACATTAAATCAACAGATTACAAATTGCATTTCAGAAAAGGATCTTTATTATTAACACAAAAGTAACACACAAAAGCAGATATTGGCAAAAGGAAGAACTTTGAACAGTCGACTTTCTCTGAAATGCCGGGAACAGAACAATGGCAAACAACTTACTACACATGCATATCTACAGGTGCTGGTCATATAATTAGAATATCGTGAAAAAGTTCATTTTTTCATTGTAAATTATTTTAAAAAATGAAACTTTCATTTATACTAGATTCCCTACATGTAAAGTAAAACATTTCAAAAGTTTTTTTTTTAATTTGTTGATTAGAGCGTACAGCTCATGAAAGTCCAAAATCCAGTATCTCAAAATATTAGAATATTTACATTTGAGTTTCATTAAATGACCATCCCTACAGTATAAATTCTGGGTATCTCTTGTTCTTTGTAACCACACTAATGGGGAAGACTGCTGACTTGGCAATGGTCCAGGAGACAATCATTGACACCCTCCAGAGAGTAAGTCACAGATGGTCATTACTGAATGTGGTGGCTGTTTACAGAGTGATGTATCAAAGCATATTAAATGCAAAGTTGACTAGAAGGAAAAAATTGGGTAAGCAAAGGTGCACAAGCAACAGGGATGACCGCAAGCTTGAGAATACTGTCAAGTAAAGCCGATTCAGACACTTGGGAGAGCTTCACAATGAGTCGAATGAAGCCGGAGTCAGCGCATCAAGAGTCACCACACTCAGACATCTGCAGGAAAAGGACTACCAAGCCACTTCTGAAACAGAAACAACGTCAGAAGCATCTTACCTGGGCTAAGGAGAAAAAGAACTGGACAGTGAACAGTGGTCGAAAGTCCTCTTTTCAGATAAAATTAAATTTTGCATTTCATGTTGAAATCATGGTCCCAGAGTCTGAAGGAAGACTGGAGAGGCACAGAATCCAAGCTGCTTGAAGTCTAGTGGGAATTTTCTGAAGTTAGTAATGATTTGGGGGGCCGTGACGTCTTCTGGTGTTGGTCCATTGTGTTTTATCAAGTGCAAAGTCAATGCAGCCATCTTCCAGGAGATTTTGGAGCACTTTATGCTTCCATCTGCTGATAAGCTTTATGGAGATGCTGATTTCCTTTTCCAGCAGGACTTTAGCACCTGCTAACAGTGCAACAACCACTTCCAAGTGGTTTGCTGACCATGATATTACTGTGTTTTACTGGCCAGCCAACATGCCTGACCTGAATCTATGGGATATTTTTAATAGAAAGATGAGAAACAGTCGATCCAACAATATACAGATGATCTGAAGGCTCAATAGTGCCTCAGCAGTGCCACAGGCTGATCACTTCCATGCCACACTTCACTGATGCTGTAATTTGTGCTAGGAGCAAGTCATTTGCTGAAATATGTGCTGCCGACCAAGTATTGAGTGTACAAATGAACATACTTTAAAGAACTTGAACTTTTCTGTTTTGAAAATCCATTTTTTGATTGATCTTAGGAAATATTCTAATATTTTGAGATACTGGATTTTGGACTTTCATGAGCTGTACTCTCTAATCATCAAAATTAAAAAAAAAAAAAAACTTTTGAAATGTTTTACTTTACATGTAGGGAATCTAGAATATATGAAAGTTTCACTTTTAAAAATAATTTACAATAAAAAAAATGAACTTTTTCACGATATTCTAATTATATGACCAGCACCTGTAGCTCGGACTTGAGTTACTAGAGGCCTTGTAGCTCTCATTGTTGCACTTCCTCCGTAGAAGGGCCCGGATCTCTGCCACCTCGGTGTTGGGGAATCGCTCCCTCACTGCATCTGTGAAAACAGGAAAGAGACATGGGGATGAATTAAAACAGGATAGACAATGTATAACATTGAAATACAATCATTGATTATAATGGATTTGTCAATCAATCATGACAATGGATTTGGATTCATAACTATGACATTACTGTACCTAAAATTGCGTTGGTTTTTTCTGGCTCAAGCTGCTCCTTCAGCTTGCCTTTTTTTCCTTTCCCTGTGAGGGTTGCCTATAAACGCAACATGTCACTTGTGGTCACAGTATTGGTACCTGCGCCAATTTGCCAGAGGCCTTGTAGTTATATCCGTACCAGGGCTGGGATGAACAAAGTTTCACGTGGAGCATTCTGAGATATTTTTTTTGCTGAATTACCGCGGAGTGCGAGTTGTGCTAAAAAATAAACTGCCGGGATAATCACACAGCGCTTGCCGTAGGCTACACGTCCAATAATGACATGTCCGATTCGTGAACTAATGACTCATTTGAACTGATTCACTTAAATGAATAGTTAAAACAACTGATCTGTCCAACACTGAACTCATGAGACGTCTGAATCGGTGTATAACAAATCGGTACACTTTACAATAATGTTCCATTTATTAAATTCTAGTTACCTACATTAGTATTTTTTTTAAGAAAAAGGTGAGTGGCAGAGTGTACTACTATACGTTGTTGTTATTTTTATGTGAATGAAGAATTAAAAGATGCACTTTTTTTCAGTAAGCTTAAAGCTATGTGTTTTCAACAAATGTTAAATTCTGTTGGTTCAGGAAGGACACCATGACAGGCTGCTGGCTCCCACTGTCGCTGTTAATTTTTATTTATTTTTTGTTTGTTGGAAAAGCACTTAAATAGCTTAAAGCCCTCAAGTTTACATTGGTTACTGTATTCTTTCAATTGCTCTAAACAAGTATTTTGGGTGACCTTTTTTTTATTGAATGACATCAATTTGTTATTTTCATCTGAAAGAAGAATTACAAGATGCACTTTTTTATTAGTAAGCTAGGCCTATGTGTTTAAGGCTTCAAGGTTTTATCGAACGCTACCTCTGACTAAGAATGCATTACTTTGCACTTGTATAGTCTTTTATTTTGGACTTTTTACAAATTGGTAATAGTCAATTAATGGGGAGATTATCGATAATCGAATCAAACCGAAATAGAAACGGACTGAAAAAAACAAAAACAAAAAAGAGCCGTTAGATTAATCGATGCACCGAAAAATAATCGCTAAATTAATCGTAAAAAAAAGTATCGTTTATCCCAGCCCTAATCCAACCCACTGTCACTTTTACCATATTGCTTAATCAGTGAAATTCAAACAAGAAGTATTAACAGTAACGTTAGTCAATGACGGCAAAAATGGCAGAGTTAAGTGGATTTTCAAATTTGTAATCTGGGAAGTCAGGTCTGTATTCCAAGACATAACGTGAACATGCATGTTCTTCAAATTAAAGGGTTAGTTCACCCAAATAGCAAAATTATGTCATTAATAACTTACCCTCATGTTGTTCCAAACCCGTAAGACCTCCGTTTATCTTTGGAACAAAGTTTATTTTAGATTTAGTCCGAGAGCTCTCTGTGTGTCCAGAAAGGTAAGAAAAACATCATCAAAGTAGTCCATGTGACATCAGAGGGTCAGTTAGAATTTTTTGAAGCATCAAAAATACATTTTGGTCCAAAAATAGCAAAAACTACGACTTTATTCAGCATTGTCTTCTTTTCCGTGTCTGTTGTGAGAGAGAGTTCAAAACAAAGCAGTTTGTGATATCCGGTTCGCGAACGAATCATTCGATGTAACCGGATCTTTTTGAACCAGTTCACCAAATCGAACTGAATCGTTTTAAACGGTTCGCGTCTCCAATACGCATTAATCCACAAATGACTTAAGCGGTTAACTTTTTTAATGTGGCTGACACTCCCTCTGAATTCAAACAAACCAATATCCCCGAGTAATTCATGTACTCAAACAGTACACTGACTGAACTGCTGTGAAGAGAGAACTGAAGATGAACACCGAGCCGAGCCAGATAACGAACAACAGACTGACTGATTACACTACAGATGAAGTGAAATCAGTGTACACTTTAATAAATTATACTTTGTATTAAAAATAAGCGTACTTACTAAAAGTACACTAAATTACCACTATACATTTTTGTATTTTAACATATTTTATGAGAGTACTCTGATATGCCACTAAAAATACACTTATTTTAGAGTGTACTGTATAAAGTGTACAGAAGTCACACTTCTAATGAAGTGAGAACATAGTACACTTTAAAAAAGTATACTAACAATTAATTTAAAAAAAATATATACTTCCCATAAGTACACTGAATTGCCACTCTAAGTATGTCAAATTTAATACACTTAAAAAAAATAAACTTCAATACAATTTAAAATACATTTACAACAAAGTACACTTTCAAAAAGTACATTTAAAAAATAATTTGATTACTGATAAATTAGTATACTTACTGTTTGGACTATTAAGTTGAACTTAATTACATCTTTTTCGAAGTATACTTTTAAAAAGTACAAACCAAATACTCTTTAAATAAAGTACAACAAGTAGAAGTATACTTGTTTTATAATTCATGTACTTCATTCATATTTCAAATACACTAAAGTATACTACTTTTTTACCTGGGTAGAAAGTTCAAAAGAACAGTGTTTATCTGAAATCTAATCTTTTGTAACATTATAAATGTCTTTACTGCCACTTTTGATTGATTTAATGCATCCTTGCTGAATAAAAGTATTCATTTCTTTAATTTCTTTTCAAAAAAATAAAAATAAAAATTCTTACTGACCCCAAACTTTTGAACGGTAGTGTATAATGCTACAGAAGCTTTGTATTTCAGATAAATGCTGTTCTTTTGAACTTTCTATTCATCAAGGAATCCTGAAAAAAAGTACACAACTGTTTTCAACATTGAAAATAATCATAAATGTTTATTGAGCAGCAAATCAGCATATTAGAATGATTTCTGAAGGATCATGTGACACTGAAGACTGGAGTAACGATGCTGAAAATTCAGCTTTGCATCACAGGAATAAATTACTTTGTCAAATATATTTAAATAGTACACAGTTATTTTAAATTGTAATAATATTTCACAATATTACTGTTTTTTTACTGCAGACGAAACTTCTTTTAAAAACATTAAAAATCTTGTGGTTCCAAACTTTTGGACTGTACTGTATATATATATATATACATATTAGTTTATAAACTAATAAATTATAATTTATTAGTTTATAGTTTAAATTATAATTATAAATGACTTATAGCCAAATTAATAAACATTCATAAAATGTTAATATATCACTTATTAATCATATATGAATGTATATTCATGTTTTGTAAATGATTTGTTGAACATTATCTAATAATTTATAAATGACCTATAACTGAATTAATAAAACATTCATAAAATGTTAACATATCACTTATTAATCATTTATGAACATATAATCATATTTTGTAAATCATTAGTTCATCATTAACTAATAATTTACAAGTGACTTATAACTGAACATTATATTATAAAATGTTACCAAATACCCTTTTGATTCAGCATGATGTGCATTCCTGACACAAATTAATAAATTACTGTCATTGTAACATTTTTTTATCGTGAAACTTTGGTCAAATATTGATGCTGGAATCTTAAGTCTTTAAGTTAAGACCAAACGTTCGCTTCTGTCATGCTCAATTTGCGATCTAGCTAGTTTAGCTGGTGAAATATTGTGGTTTGTGACATTGTTCTATGGTGGCATGTTAAGAGCGGGTTTCAGGGTAGCGCTGCGGGGCTACTGGCCCTACAGTGGAAATGCAACTTGATTTTGACCTCAGTGCTTGAGGTCTGAAGCTATTGGCCCCGCCTGGCACATTGCCCATGGCCCTGGCTCGCACTGGCCCAACAGTGGAAAAATGTCTGAAAAGGTTATGTCTTCATTCTCCAGCAGACTGTTTCCTCCTGTTCAGTGCCAAATTCCGTTGACAATGGTAACCCAGGTGAAAAAAAGCACATTTCTATAATATACTTAAAGTGCTCTATTTTTGTGCACTAATTTTGTACTTAATATACAAAAAATTCTTCTTTAGTACTTCTTAAGATCATCTTAAGAACATCTAAGTGTTCTCAACTGTGCTATTTTGAGACAGCATGAAATATGAACTAAAATGTGCTTTTAATATACTGGGCCCTATAATACACCCGGCGCAATGCGACGCAAGGCGCAGCGCAAGTGTGTTTGCTAGTTTGCGTCCGGCGCCGTTCGCGTTTTCCCGTTCAGCGCCACGTCCTTAAATTAGTAAATGCATTTGCGCCAGTTAGTGCGCCCATGGGCGTGCTGGTCTAAAAAAGAGGTGTGTTCAGCCGCATTGCCGGCGCATTGCTATTTTAAGGAGCTGAAAATAGACTGCGCCATAGACCAACTTAAACCTGGTCTAAAGTCTAAAGTCAATGGCGCAATATTTTTTTGTTAGAGCGCGTTGGTAGAAACTGCGCCTCTGGGCGCGTCCACAGTGCGCGTTGACTTTGCTTATTACACACAGGGATGCGCATCACACAAACATGCCAAATATTAAAAACAAAAGGATTACAGTGTAAAAGAATATTATTGTGTAGGCTACATAAATATAAAGATGTAATGATGAATAGTCATTGCGTGTATTAGAATTAGGCTACCTATTTTCAATTCAGCCTATTACTACTTATAATGATGGCTAATTAATTGAACAATCGTTCCAATACACACACATATATATTAACTGACTCATCGCGTGTACGCCATGTAAATAGCAATCCGCCATGGCGCGAGCGCATCTCGCTCTTAAAGGGAATGGGAGATGACACTCTGATTGGTTTATTGAACGTTACGCCCATTACTCATTAAGAGAATAGGGACAACCCATTTTAAAAATGCGCCCCCGCGCACGGACCGTTTTTCCGTCGTTAAAATAGCAAAAGTGGATTTGGACACGCCCTGAGTGCACCTGCGCCGTGCGCTTTACACTTTGCGTTTAGATCGTTAAAATAGGGCCCACTATCTCTGTATTTAAAAAAATGTATTTAGATACCACTTATAGTACTACAATTACAAGAGCTGTCGTTATTTTCATTTTTGAAACACTTTCAGTCTGTATAATTCATAAACACAACTTCATTCTTTATAAATCTCTCCAACAGTGTAGCATTAGCCGTTAGCCACGGAGCACTATCAAACTCATGCAGAATCAAATGTAAACATCCAATTAAATACTCTACTTACGCGATTAGACATGTTGCATGACGGACACTTTGTAAAGATCCATTTTGAGGGTTATTTTAGCTGTTTGAACTTTGTTTATAGCTGTTTAAGGCAAGCACGAGCTCCGTGGGTGGAGAGCACGAGAATTTAAAGGGGCCGCACTGCATAAATCGGCGCGTTTATAATGATGCCCCAAAATAGGCAGTTAAAAAAATTAATAAAAAAAAAAACTATGGGGTATTTTGAGCTGAAACTTCACAGACACATTCAGGGGACACCTAAAACTTATATTACATCTTTTGAAAACATGTTATTGGGTATAAAGTTTGATGCCATAGTAAAGTTCTGTAAATAAATTTAATATAAATTACCATACTTATGCATGCGTATAATACATCCATATAAAAAATAATTATAAATTTCACTTAATCTAATCTGTCAAATTCAAAAGCCCTAAACTGAATGATAAATTTAGGTTGTGATCGTTAATATGAAAATAAATGTAATTTTCATCTTATTTAACCCGTAATCATGATAGTTGACTTGTAACTGTCGTGTCTCACTCACTTTATATCCGCAAACAGCCACATAGAAACACACCTGATTCAGATTGGAATCTCCCTTAAGACTGGCGAAAAATACCCTTTTAAGTCCACTTCGCAGCACACTTACAGTTGAATGGAACTCACCCCTCAACTGGATTAATATGTATAAGTACCCTGTGATTTCCGCAACATGGAAAACATGGAAGGAATCATGGAATCCAGTCATAAAAATGTAATTTACTGTATAATAATGCGGAATGTCACGGAATTTGTCAAAGTTTTGATGAATAAATTAAAGGTAGGTCAGTACACTTAAATCAAATCAAGATATAGACTAGTGTCTGTAAATATTAAACCGTAAAACACTATTTAACCCTCTATGGTATAGACTTGCCATATGGCAATAATTAATTTATACTAATTTCCTTGTTATTCAGAAAAAAATACAATATATTGCACTATGTCACAGTTCCCTTCTGTCCGGGACTCAATATCCCATGATCCTCCTTGTTTCCACACCTGCACCCACTTCCTCGTCATCTCCCGATCATCACTGATTACCTACACCTGGACTTGATCATCAGCACTAGCTATATAAGGGCTCACTACCCTGCACTCCCTATCCGTTCTTGTTATTGTTATGTTTGCCTAATGTGTTTTGGTTTAGTTGTTCTGTGATCCTTTTCTTAATAAACCCACTTTTATTGATGTCCAATCCTGAATCATCCTTGCTGCAACTAACCAACTGTAACAGACTATAGGAATTAAAAAGGTAGGCCTTAAAGTTGCCAATGATGTGCTGTTTTTAAGTCACATGACATTTGAATGTCCCTCAAAACTCTCTCTTTCCCACTGTCACCCTCACACGGAAGACACCTGTTGAAGTGCTCCAGAAATTGCTCTATTTACCTTATCTGTAAACATCTCTTCTCAAGGGGGATTTATTTTTATTTTTTTTGCATCATCTTTAAGTAAATTAGAAAGTTTTATTCACAAACTTTGTCTAACATAGTTTTACTGTAAACTGGGAAAATATCAATGTTGCCATATAGCAACGCTGTACCACTATGGAAAAATAGGTATGTTGCCATATAGGAACGCTGTACCACAGTGGAATTGCATTAATGCATTTCCCCATTGGGATTTTTTATAGATGGCAGCATCAACAATATGATTGCTGTTATTTATTTATTTTGACATGTCAAGAATTTGAACACCTCTAAATATTTAAACAATGTTGCACAAACAACCTTTCTGGATAGTCTATCCATACTTTCTGAAGAGGCAAAATTGTCCCTGGACATAGAGACAGTTGTGGTCAGAATTATTGGCACCTTTTGGTAAATATGATCAAAGATGACTGTAAAAGTAAATCACATTATGAAATAAATGTTTTTCTCCAAAACACATTGGCCACAATTATTGGCACCCCTAGATTTTTTTTTATTTTTTATTTTTTTTTTTAATCTAAAATATCTCTGAAGTATATTCCCATTCATATTTACATTTTTTTAGCATACCAGGATGATCATGAAATTGTCCAGCCATGACTTCCTGTTCCACAGGAGTATAAACATGAGGAAACACAAAGGCCAAATTTCCTTAATCATTCATCACAATGAGTAAAACCAAAGAATATAGTTCTGATGTGCAGCAAAAAATTGTTGAGCTTTACAAAATAGAAAGTGGCTGTAAGAAAATAGCTAAAGCATTGAAAATCCCCATTTCCACTATCAGGGCAATAATTAAGAAGTTCCAATGAACTAAAGATGTTACAAATCTGCCTGGAACAGGACGTGTGTCTAAATCGTCCTAATGCATGGGGAGGAGGAAAGTTTGAGTGGCCAAAGACTCTCCAAGGATCACAGCTGGAGAATTGCAGATATTAGTTGAGTCTTGAGTCTCAGAAAGCCTTAAAAAAAATTATCAAACAGTACCTATATCCCCACAAGTTGTTCGGGAGGGTTTCAAGGAAAATCCTCTGCTCTCATCCAGAAACAATCTCCAGCATATTCAGTTGTCAGACACGACTGGAACTTCAAACAGGACCAGCTTCTATGATCAGATGAAACTAAAACAAGAGCTTTTTGTCAGCAAACCCACCAGATGGGTTTGGTGCACACATGGATAAAAAGTACCCCATGCCCCATCAGATGGTCTCTGATCTCTTGTCAGGTGTTCTCCAAACTCATCAGGCATTGTAGGTGAAGACTCAGAGCTGTTATCTTGGCAAAAGGAGGTTCCAAAAAGTATTGAATAAAAGGGTGAAAGGTTAGATTTTTGCTAATTTTATCAATTAAAAATTAAAAGGATGAATTATGCAGATTTATTTTTACAGTCATCTTTGATCATATTTATCAAGGGTGCCAATAATTCTGACCACAACTGTATAACGCAAGAAGAAATTATATTGATAGTTTAACAGCGGGTCGAACACTGGGGCCAGACGGCCTTAACATAGACTTTTACAAGAAATTTAAAAGAGAACTTGTCCGACTAATTTTAGATATGTTTAAAAAATCCTTTGAAAATGGATTCCAGACTTTAAATACTCCATTACTTCCTAAGCCTAATAAAATTAGTTTAACCCTTTTATTGCTGTGTGCTTTTGTCTGTATTATAGGATAGGAAATCTCTTAGGCCTTCTCTTCTATAAATTTGAGTAACAAAATAAAGACATAGAACCAGTTCATTTGTAGTGCACTGACAATATAGTTTTATATAATTAGTTTAATAATTGTCAATTAAAAAACAAAAAACAAAACAAAAAACAAAAAACAAAAAAACAACACAGCAATACTGTGAAATATTATTACAATTTAAAATAATGGTATTCTATTATATTCTTTAAAATATAATGCATTTCTGTGATGCAAAGTGTCTGAACAGTTATGTTACCTCTATGGCATTTCATATAGGCTTTTAGCTTAAAAGCATGCACATTTGGATAAATACTGATGGATTCTCATATGTTTATGTCAATTTTCTATACAGAGGAGTAATATTTATTCAATATTTATTGTCATCACTATGAACGCTGGATACTGTTTTCAATTCATACTTGCAGCCGGAGGGCACTCTGTGCACCTTTTAATTCACAAATTCATCTAAAGAAGAACAGGAACTAGGAACTAACGGCATGTCTTCTAGAGGTCGCTAACCATGGCTTTAACATCCAGATAAACACTTTTCAAGACAATAAATACACGATTGAGACGATGCATTCAAGTTTTGACTCAGAATTTGCCTCTGAATAGCGCTGGCTCCGTGGGCGTGGCCGAATTAGCGGATAATGAGCTGAATCACGGACTTCTGACATGGCTCTCTTTTCATACAGATTACATAAACACAGAATTTTTGTTTTTGATTTGACTTACACGATTTTAAACCTGACATTTCAATGTTTTTTTAGACAGAAGTCTCATTTTTTTGTGATTAATATTCACTAAGTTACAGTTCATTTTCTGAGAACTTTACTCTGAGTATACACAAATAAAAGAAGATATTCCACAGATTAAAATGGTGTATAGCTCTTAATTGTATGTGCAACATTGACTGAGTATTTTGAGTCTCTTTCACACTGGTTAGAAAAAAACCGCGGTGGTCATGCCGGCGTGACCACCGACCCGAGGGAGTTAATATCTTCTGCGTTGAATGAAGAAAATTAATACAAACTTACTTTGTTAATTTGACCCTGTTGTGGTCGAGGAAGTTGCGCATGGCTTGAAGTGAGTGAGGCCTACCAGCCTGGCTTGACCTTACAGAGTTTACATGCTGTGAAGATTGACATTTACAATTGTGTGTTTGATCGTTCCAGACGCTACATATATTCCCCCCTTTCGCACGTTGTTGTCTGTCCTGTAGACAACAGCGAGCGATGACAAAGATGCAGGAAGATCAGACACACACCTGGCATGCAGAGATGTCTGAGGTGTTCAAAATGCCAAGAATCACATGCCTATGACGTTGAATGGCGCGAACCGTGACGTATAAAGGGAGCGCCTGAGGAAGCAGTCAACACCTTCTCGTCTTTGAGGGACTGTTCCGCAGGCATCCCGAAGCATGGCAAGGAAGTGCAGAGTCTTGTTCCCTGTTCTCAGGGAACCATGGTTACAAACGTAACCTGAGACGTTCCCTTTCGAAAGGGAACTCAACTCTGCGCTGATTGCGCTACGGGGAACGATATACCCACGCTGCCATGCTGGAGGAGAGTGCATGCCCAAAAAGTCTGGACAAACATCCGGCAGTCCCAGGGAAAAACCGAGAGCAACTCCCCAAGGCTGTCAGTGACAGCATTCCCTACGGCCAACTGCTCAAGCTGAGCCTAAAAGAGGCCTTTCGTAAAAGGCCTGCCAAGGCTGCTCAAGGCATCTGGGACCAACAACCCGTAGGAAGTGGTCACTTAAAGGGAATGTGGCCAGGGAACCAGAAGGAATCGCGGCCAGTCACTAGGGGGATAAATTCACCCCTGACACCACCAAGGAGGCCGTACTAATTTAGCGAAAGCCAAACATAGCAGACATGTGGCATCAGCTCGTGGCAGTGTTATCAAGCTCCAGGCAGAACAAACTGACTACAGAGGAGGTTAATGAGTCAGCCAGAGCCCTGGCCAGCCAGCGACATAAAATTAATTTTACTGTCTTCAAAAAGAATGTAAAAGAAGCGCAAAAGGTACATGCCAGCATGTTCCCAAAGGAGGCCCCAAGGGCCTACCTGTTATACGCGGCGTCAGCTAGCGGCCATTAAGAGATGGGCATCCCAGAGAGCATAACTCAGCTAAGCGCTATAAACCCTCGTATTGAGGGGAGTATAATCCGCTCTTCCTAGGATCTACTCAGTGGCTGATAAAGCACTGAGGAGGCTGTGTGCTAGAAAAACCCTGGTAAAGGGAGCACAAACAAGCCTAAGGGCTGGTCTCAGCGGGAAACTTCTTCATAGAACCAATGACCAGCTTAGGGAGCTAAGCTCAATTACGCGGTCAACCCAGAGGGAAGTACGAAGTTCAACCTAACAGACAGACCGTACTGTAGGCACATAACCATGGAGGCCGAACAAAAGGGGCCTACAACATAGCTACGAGTTCTACAATGAACTAACATCACAACACGAACCCAACACACCAGGTGGTATTCAGGATGGCCCATAAGGCCAAAGAACTAAAAACAAAGCATGCTGAGCGCACGACCAACCAAGTAATTAGGTAGCTGTGAGTGCCCACAAGACAGCCCATCCAACACAATCCGACGAGCAGTGTACTCGGTAAAAGCACCCTTTCACTCTTTAAGCAAGAGGAGTACAACATATGCCAATACGCGCTAAAGAAGGCCCCGTGGGCCTGTAACCTCAGCAGACACGTGGCATCAGCTCGTGGCCGTGTTATCGAGGTTCAGGCTAGACAGACCGACTACAAAGGAAGGTCATTAGCCAGCCCGAGCCCCGGCCAGCCAGCGACATAAGACCCTTTACTATAAAGTAAATAAAAACTGACAGGGAAAAAGCCAGCATGCTTACAAAGGAGGCCCTTAAAGCCTACCCGTCGCACGTGGCGTGAGCTAGCGGCCACTAAAGTTAAACACTAAAAGTAACAGACAGGGTAGCTATTTAGCTCGACTAGAGCTAAAGGAAACCAAGCTCAAGGCAGCAAGTGCATAAAACCAGACCAAAAGTTGGTTTTAGTACAAGAGCTCACCTCGAGAGGCAAGCCACTTCAGGGATGTACTCAGTAAAAGCACCTTTTGCTCTCTAAGCGAGAGGAGTACAAAGCCAAACTCCAGCATGACACATAGGAGGCCTGTGAAGGCCTACAACCCGTATACACGTGGCGTAAGCTGGCATCATGACCCATCCATGGTGATGAGTCACATAGAAACCCACACAAAGCTGTGCCAACATGCAGACAGAAAGGAGGCACTGACGGGGGCCTACAACCTCTATGAACACATGGCATCAACCAGTGGTAGCTTCATGACTAGGGCCAGCCCGCAGGCCAAGTACTTGAGAAACCCTCAGGTATGAGAAGTACACACTACGCTGCAGAACTCAACAAAAGGCCTAACCTAGGGCCTATTCGTACAGAGGTGGGTGCGGCCGAAGGCGGCGAGAGTCAAAACATGACTTAACCATGGAATGAGTCTAGACATAACCAGCCCAGCTGGGGCAACACAGAGGGTACAAAAGGAGGCCTGGCCAGGCCTACTACTTTTACCACTATGCGGCACCAGCCAGCGGTCATAACATTCCAACAGGCAATGTACCTCAGTACACATATAAATGCTATCACGGACTAAGGAAGGCCGAACAGGCCTATTACCCCAGACAACGTGAGCAAAAGCCTGAGGCAGTGCTAAAAATACATGAGCAAACTCATGATCGTAACCAACAGCTTCCAAAAACAAGCTGTGATAAGAGAGAGGCTACAATAAAGAGCCAACAATCTAACAGCAAATGCAAGACAGCTGCTGTGGTCATGATCGACTGGGAGCT
Organism: Megalobrama amblycephala; assembly: GCF_018812025.1. Taxonomy (NCBI): domain Eukaryota; kingdom Metazoa; phylum Chordata; class Actinopteri; order Cypriniformes; family Xenocyprididae; genus Megalobrama; species Megalobrama amblycephala. The sequence continues at coordinate 66,574 of NW_025953348.1, forward strand.
AACAGAGATCATACTATTCTAACCAGAATAAGACTCTACACTCAACCTGAGTGTGCAATCCAACAGGTGATGCACTCAGTGAAACACACACCCTAACTGGGGAGTACAGCAAAACACCACGTTCATAGATAGAGGCTAATCACAGCCTGCTCTCACAGAAACAGGCGTTAACCTGTGTCAGCACGAGAGTAAGCTCACATATGTACGTAGGGCTAAAGCTTAGAACCCAAAGCAAACATGAATGCTTTGTAATACATGCCATCCAAACAGGATAAATGTTTCACAAAACAGAACTGGAATCTGTAATGAACCCTAGAGAATGAAAGCTAGAATAGGTAACACTTTATAATAACGTTCAGTTATAAATCACTTGTAAATTATTAGTTAATGATGAACTAATCATTTACAAAACTTGATTATACGTTCATAAATGATTTATAAGTGATATGTTAATATTTTATGAATGTTTTATTAATTCAGTTATAGGTCATTTATAAATTATTAGATAATGCAGACCTGACAACCTTGGAAAATTTTTCCGAGTACCAGTGTGACGGGACGGGGCACGGGTTTATTTATTTATTATTTTTTTGTGGGGGGGGGGGGGGTATTTTTTTACATTTTTGAGAATAAAATACACAAAGCACACACACCCATCTTCGTTAATTTTGACTGTTAAAGTTTTTTTAATTTGACACAATTAAAAATTTCACTACACCTGCTAAAAAGCATTTTTTTTAAATTCATGATTAATCTTGCATTGCATAATGTGTTCTTATACAAACTGACAACCACAAGTGAATCGCATTCATATATTTAATATGGACTAAAAATTTTTGTTTGCAATTTCCAGAAGGCTATATTTACATACTGACAGTTGAGTCGTTTATACAGGTTTTGTAATGAAAACTAGTCTACAATTAAGAAACCCTTAGAAAACAGTAAACATTGAGTTTACATGTGATTCATTTAAAATACTTCATTTATTATTCCAATATCCAAATATGATACTAAATCCCACAGAAAAAAAGGGTTTCTATTTGTAGTGTGCTGTCTTTGAATTATAAACAAGACAAACATTCGCTGAATAAAGGTTAGCCAATACAAACATATTTATAGAAAACAGTTGACAATGAATAGAAAGGACCAATAAGAGCAAAACGCGTCGAGTATTCAGGAATATCAAGAAGTTAGTCCGACATATAACGAGGGGTTGTGTTAACTAAAGCGTCCGTCATTTACCGAATCTTAAAAACACGGGTGGATAATTAAAAATCTTTTCTGACAAAAAAAAAAAAAAAATAACACAAGCAAGAACAAATTTTAAACCAAACACAGCAATTTTCATTTTACCTCTCTGTGTGCGCGCGCGCATTTGTGTTTATGAGAGAGAGGGCTCGCGCAGCATTGAGACAACGGTCATTTTAAATGTGTGACAGTATAAATGAGGTAAGGCTGGTGATTGACGCTCATGAGCACCAATCAGCAGCGAGTGGGCACTATTTCAGGGCTGGTTGGTTGCAGCCTGGGATGCGTCACGTCCGGATCCTCCCCCTTTTTATGTTTTGTTTCAGCGGTTTCAGGTATGTGCTGTTAGCACGTAGCATTTTGTTAACTGTTTATTATTGCTTGTTGCACTAATAGCTTGCTTGTTGTACACCAGCCTGTCTTTTCATCGGTTTGTGTGTTTCTCCGGATGCTGTTTTGGATGCGATTACTGCCCTCCTTTCAGGTATGAGGAAGTTTTATTGTAAGCTAGGTCTCGTTTCACTGAGGGGCGGGTGGTTTGATTAATGTGCAGTCCCTGTACTTCAGTTTTACCAGCGGGTTATTTGAAGGCTGTGTATCCTGAGCAGTGAACTGATTGTAAAACTCGTCTATCCGCATTTGGTAAGTTTTGTTGGGTTTACGGGGGGAATTTCGGCGTGTGATTGTGCAATTAATAGTAACCCTGTTTTGTGTTTGTATCATTCACGCATGCTATAGGATTCTCCCTTTCGTCCTGGGCGATTATTATTGCAGCTCGGTTCTGTCTTCGCAGCGCGCAGAGCGAACGATATCGGATTACAACTATTTAAAGGGACTTCTGCTGCTGCCGTCTGGTTTCTGTGATTTGGTTTAACTGACCTTTTTTTGGTTTATTTTGGGGTGGACGATCGTACATTTATTGGGGCTGGCCTAAGGACGACGTGGCCGCTCCTTCGAGTCCTGTTTTCCTCAAACTTTTAATAGTTTTTCGTTTATTTTTGTGTTTCTTTTGCAGATTTGTATACGGTGACTTGTACTGTGCTGTGGTGACTGTTGCCCATCGTGTTACGGTGGAATTGTGACTGTAATTTGCTTTTCATTTATTTCTGTTTGAGATTTATTTATTTTGTTTTTGCTTTCTTTCAGGAGCTGGGGTCCCACGGGTGAAAGACCTTTTTGTGGTGGTGGTGCTGCTTCAACGTTTGCCGTGTGACACTTTTGAAGTGTACGAGTGTGTGATCTGAGTTCACGGTGGGGTGTGTGTGGAAGTGTGCTTTTGGATAACTAGCGCTGGTGATCACTCCGGTGGGTAACCCCAGCCCTGTAATTATATTATATTGTTTAGTTTATTTGGAAGTTGTGTAAATTGGTTTTGTTTAATGTTTCTTCTTTCTGGTTGTTTGTTTTTGTTATTTGTGTAATTGTCTGTCACTGGACCTTTTTACCAGTGAGGACATTTCCTTTTTGTTAAGGTTATTTTTGTAATTTGGTATAATTTAAGTTTGTGATTATTTTTGTGTGCTTTTTTTTTTTTTTTTTTTTTTTTGAAATTTCGTTTTGTGTAAATTTATTTTGCAGTGTCACTGAGAGAGAGCTGTTATGAATGGTACTATATCATTGAGTCTATTTTAAGTGATTTTTCTATCTTTCAATTCAAGTTGTGAATAAATTTTTGTATTTTTATATGATGCCCACGTTTCCTGCCTACATTCCTTTTTAAGAGAATCGAACCTGTGACCTAATAATAAACTTTGGGGTTTATTTATATTTCCTGGGTGAAACCCTCCCAGGTGGCGTAGTCGAATTTTCTACAAGTAGTCAAACTTGAGCTTGTGTGTGCGTTAACCTGTACCGCTTTCTCGCCACAAATGCATAGGTAACTAATGTGCTAGTCTTCATACAAAATAAGTAGGCTATGTAACATAATTAGTTACTTTAGTTTGTATTAACACAATAACGCAACACATGTAGGCTATACGTTTCTGAACACTGAGAATAAATAAACGCCTGTTTCTCCAGACTCGCGCTTGTCAGTCAGTCACACATCACAACATTTTCATAATCAGTGATTTCAATTTTATTTAGATTTGTTGTTCAACATTACTTGTGCATTTTATACCTGTTTACCTTAAGGAGTTAAAAGTGCGTGAGTGTGCTTTCCTCGCTTGAGAATTCAGTCAATGAGACGGCGGGAGTGAAGGAGGGATCGAGCGGGATTTTGTGTTGCTGTCGATTTGCAGTCTCTTTTTATTGATAGGCCGTACGCATTTGTCAATCGCTGATTGGTCGAACTCTTTTGCTGGATTTGAGTACTACGCGTGCACAGAGGAGTCACCGGGTTTTTGCGTAGTATAGAGTGACAAATCGTACCAGCGTACTTTGAGGTCAAAATGCGTACCTGGTACGCAAAATGCGTACATGTTGGCAGGTCTGGATAATGTTCAACAAATCATTTACAAAACATGAATATACATTCATATTGATGATATACTAACATTTTATGAATGTTTTATTAATTTGGCTATAAGTCATTTATAATTTATTAGTTAATGATCAGTGATTAGTTAATGATTATTAGTAAATGATCATTAGTAAATGATCAGTATATGATTTTTTGATGAAGTTGTAAGCTGGTCTGTGTTCAAAAGCACAAACATGCAGGTACGCTAAAGCACTATTTTTAAGAAGAGTAATTTATTTGTTTTGAAGTGGATAAACATTTATAAATGCCTTACAGTCAGGTGATTCCAGTGGATTATATTAAATCCTTTCACTCATCAGCACAGACTTGTGTTCTGTGTGGGGTCTAGTGATGTAGTCACCCTCTGATCCGGATTTACCTTCCACTGAAGCTCACATCAGGTGCACAGAGTTAAACACTCCATGTGTGTCAGAGAAGACAGCTGTCTATACCTTCACCAGTCAGCACTTACACTGCAGTACACACTACAAAGTGTTCAACACCTGTTATAGATGATGTGTAAATGCATGAATAAATCATTTACAAAGCTTTCTGCATCCCCTATTCTAAAGTATAAACTATTCTTCACTTGTAAATGTGTTACGTATCATTTGTAGACCTTTCTTTCCTGTTACAAATTATTTGTATATGTATACAAGTCATTTATAACACTTTCTGCATACCCTATTCTAAAGTGTACAACACTCCATGTGTGTCAGAGAAGACAGCTGTCTATACCCTCACCAGTCATCACTTATAAATGTTACATATCATTTGCAGATGTTCCTGTTACATGATCCATCTCACTCCATCACAAAATATATAAATAAATAAATAAATAAATCAACACTCTGCCACCGTTTAACCAGCACTTAATCATTTAATTTTTTTCTTGTTTTTCTTGGAACAGCTACTCACCATAACATGAAAACGCACCATAAACTGATAATAAACGTAGTCCATTATTTCGTGCATTATTTTCAAGTCTTCAGAAGTCGTACGATGCCATCGTGTAAGGAAAATATTCTTATAACGTAATATAACCATTATACATTAATAATCGTATCAATCCGCCATTTCAAAACCTTCAAATTAAAATTGGCTCATCTAACAATACGACACAGGTTTGCGGCAGTGACGTCAAACCTCGCTCCTTATTGGCTGTGTTGGAAATCTCAGAAGCAAAGACCAGGAGACTTTGGGATCTCTTGAAGCAGAAGTTACTCTTTATTGAGAAACACGCTGTGCGTCGCTGTGGTCATCCAAAATCTGACTAAGGCAGTGACTTGGTAGTTCATATACATTCAAGGGGGAGGGATACATAGAGTAGAGGTGTGGACAATCTAAACAAAGCATGCAAATGCAATACAGGAATCAGCCCATTCCCTACATTTCCCAGCCATGATCTAATCAGCATAAATGTGTCATTCAAATGCATAGGTGCTAATCCAATCAGTCTGGCAGTATCACCTATACCTTTACATTATCATAGAGACAAAAGCACTGCTGTATCTTGAGCTTGTCCTGCCAAATGGTCAGGATGTAGGATCCGCAGATTTTAAACAGATTCTTAAATTTGTAATTCCACAGTTCCCCCTTTGAGAGTTCTAATAACTCTCACATAATACAAATTTAAACCTTCTTAAATCCCTTCTATAACATATGTTTGTTAACATAAGTTCCATCTTCCAGTCATGCAACTTGTAACAGTTACAGGCACATACATCTTATTCTGTGTCGTGTCCAACATTTACATAAGTGTTGTTCTTTAACTTGAGTATACTGTTGACACACATATACAACGCAGGGTGGTAACATGTTGTATTAACTACATGATGACACAGAAAAACCATGTAGCATAAGCGTGGAAGTCCTAAAAGTCCATGGCGCCTGAATAGCTGTGGAGTCTGTTCCCGGAAGAGTCCATTTCCATGTTTGTCCCAAGATGATTATTTGTCATCGTGCAACTCCGAGTTGCTCAGATGACTCCGTCATCATGAAGGTTGTTCATGGATATCTGAGGTGATGCTTTACACCAGGTGCTGCTTGTGAGACGTCATGGCATATACACATACCTGCACACAAGAAAACAAAGAGACAGCAGACCAGCAGTATTCATGCATAGACTTTAGTACGTTACACCTCTGATGATCGTATAGTTTTTCTGTCTAACTCTGATCATCATAAACTTCTAGTGATCGTATAGTGGTTTTGTTCTTCTTTTTCTTAACCTGTTAGCCAGCACCCCCGCTTTTGGAAAATCCCAAAAAATGACATACCCAAACTAAAACAGATACAGTTCATGAACCCTTTGCACTAAAAGCATAAGTAAGGTCTCATTTGAAAGCAGACACTTTGCAGTTTATGGTAAACTCGTAATTAATTATTGTCACAATGAGGAAAATAGTTAAAAATAGCTTTGAAATTTTGAAAAGTTATTAGAAATTTATTTTTATGAAATATATTTATGAAAATAAAAGTGAAGTTGGCCTTGTGGCAATCTAGAAATGCACTGCAGCTAAAGCCACATGTCTGACCATGTTATATTTCAAATCTGAAGATGATAGGTTTAAAACTCTGAGTTTTATAACATGTTTTTCAAGACCATGTCATGAGACTTTATTTAGAAAGGACTCTAAAATGTTAACTGATGTTTATTGTCATCTATTCAAGGGTATTGTCTATATTGTGTTTGTGGTGCTAACAGCCCCATTCAGTTTCAGTCTCCCCTGAACACATTCACACCTCTCCAGCCAGCTTATGGCTCTTATTCTTTTCTTTTGTCTCTATTATAATTACTGATGTTCTATTCAAGATGATTTAATCCCTCATTTCATTCACCAAACTTCTCACTTCACCTTCTTTCAAACTGTATCTAATGCTCTTCTTGGAAAAAAGAGAGAAAAAAAGTGAGCTTTTCGATCAAAAATTATTTATTTACATTATAGCTCAGAACAGGTGCATCTCTGGGCTTGTTAGCATGTTAGCTTAGCACACCATCAAAACACGACAATTTATAAGATTAAAACCATGTTTTTTCTCCAAACTTACTAGTCGATTGTTTTAAATAACCTTCTTTGATGTGATGTGGCTTTGGATCAAAAATCAGACAGAAAATATATCATTTTAGGCTATTCTGCACAATGAGAAAAGCTATCTCGATAAGCATTGCATTATAAATATAATGTACTATTATGAATACCTGACATGGCGTGAAGAACACAGATAAACCACATATCGTCACAATCGTGTATTTATTACTTTCAAAAGTGACGTTCTGTATGTTTATATCAATGATTATAGCGATGTCTGGTAGCCTCTGTTAGTTCCGTGTATGTCACATGACTGCCTCTTGTTCATGATGTATTATTTGTGAACTAAAGGTGCACAGAGCGCCCTCCGGCTACTGGTATGGTTTGAACACACAGTAGTCAGTGTATTCAGCGCTCATATAATGACAACAGCGTGTTTTGGGTAAAAATTGAATAAATATTAATCCTCTGTATAGCAAATTGACATAAACGTATGACAGTCCATCAATATTTCTCCAAATGTGCATGCTTTTAAGCTAAAAGCCCCGAGGGATGTTATTTTGTGGAGTTTTTTCATGATGATCGTACAGAGTTTTTTTCTCAATGGCTGAAGCTGACGCTCATATTTCAATGAAAAGGTAACGACTCCGTTTCTCATATTCATAACTCCCGACGCATATTAACAAATAACGGTCACTATACGATGTTGAGAGTAAAATAAAGATTAAAAATTGAAGCTTGGATCTTTTTAATGATGTATAGTTTGTCAAGGTAATTACATTAAATCTAACAGTAAATTTGAGCTAATTTAAACAAAGAAGCTTAGGTGCGTCGGCGTGCCACTGCTGGTTAACAGGTTAATCTAGTCTTAATCAATTTGACACCTATAGACCAGTAAGGTGGGGATAAACTGAGATGGGGAAACCTATGAGGAAGTCTTCACCACAGGGTTAGCCCCCGAGGCCTTATGCACTTCGGTTCTTCCCTGGGCTCCTCTCTCCCTGTAGTTAATTTGCAAATTTAAGGTGCTACATCTCCATCTTCCATTGAAACATCAGTCATAGTTGACATCATAACCCATAGAGGATGGATAAGTGAATGGAATGTGCTGTAGCATAACATTTAAGGCTGTGAGTGTACTTAACCCATGTCCCCGAATGGTGGAAGTGACAGTCAACTATCTTTTGTTCAGAATGAGTCTTTCAGCTTTCTTGTAAATGATTGGGGAAATTAAGCACTCACAGCCCAAATGGTTAGCATGTCAGCAAGCTGCTGCTCCAAGAGTTTGGAGAAGAGGGGAGGGGCAGTTTCAATGTAGCAAGTAGACCAAGTAGGAGCTGAGTAAAGCTGTTCATTTCTTTTAATGTCTTTTTGTTTTTCCTACACTCTTTCATCCAATGTCCAGGTTTACCACAGTAATGACAACTGCCTTCTCTCTTAGGACATTTACGTTTCTGTCGATTCTCTGTGTTGACCTTAAAGGATGCTGCTGCAATCTTTACTCTTGTCTTGACATCAGAGTCTCTTTCCCAAACAGCTAACCTATCCAAGTTGTTTTGCAGAGTTCCATTGGACCATGTGAGGTCTAAGAATGGCAATGCATTTCTGTATTCTGATGAGAGTCCATCAAACCACATGCGGACCAGTGGTCCATTATCCTCCAACACCTTCTCTGGAGTGTCAGCTATTCCACTGTATGCTGCCGCTGACTGACAAAATCTTTCAGTGTACTCACTTACAGTTTCATCCTTCGTCTGTACACAACTAGTGATCTTTGACCAGTCTACCTTTGGTCCAACCAGGTTCTGTAACACTCTCAGAACTCCTTCTCTCAATTCACCTTTGCTGGAATGCTGAAACTCAGAATTATTTACAGCACTTTCAAAATCATTGAATTCTGACTCTTTCAGGATTTGTGACATTAGCTGGGTGACTTCAGCTAGGGACATATCATAGAGCTTCATTTTTCTGGACAACTCTGTCCTAAACTCAGAAAAGTTTCTATGCACTGATGGCAAATTCTCAGCAATTCTTTCTATGTCTTCAGGACCTATAGTGGTACTGACTGCTTGTAACTGCAGTATGGGGGTTACAGATGGAACTGTGTCAACCCCTTTTGCCCTACTCTGAGCCCTTTGTCTCACTCCACACACTTCAACTGCATTTACATCTTTATCCATCAATCCAGTATTGCTATTATCCTCAAGTCTACAGAAAGACTGTAAGTCAGGATAGCTTTCATCTGACTGCTGGTCTTTTGAGTCACTTTTGGTTAATGCTTTGTTATGACCCAACTTCTGAGTGAGACGAGACACTCGAGTGTGCAACTGTTTGTTCTGCTCTTCTAACTTAGCAATACGTTGGATTTGTTCTTGTGCAATGGATAGAGTAAATTCTCTATGGCAGCAGATAATGCCCTTCATATTTTTCTTACGAATACAAGCACCAAGTACCTTTTTGCATTCTTCAATAGACCAAACTTTTTCTGGATGAATCCCAAATTTCTTTGTCAAATCCAATCTGACTGACTCAGTCACAATTGAGTCCATGTGCTTTCCTAACAATGATTTGAACTCACTATCTGTCCATAAAGGAGTAGGTAGTCCACCTTTCTCAGTTGTTGGAATTAGTCTAGCGTTCTTTCTCAACATTTTGTAATGTCTTTCTGGCACAACAATACACTTCAACACTTCCCTGACAGAGCAGTGGTTAACCTAGTTAATACACATCGTAATGTATTCAACCTTCTCTGGCGAGCAGAGTAGAACCAACTTGCTAGCACACTGTAACAGTTGTAACCTTCCCTGAATTAATAAAGGATGAACCTTCTTCTCTAGCAAAGTAGAGGATGGCTATTCTGTTAACACACCACCTTCCCTGATTAAACAGAGGATAACACAAATTATTAGCACGTAATGCTAATCTTCTCTACCTGAACAGAGGCTAAACTTCATCTCTAAAAGAACATTTTTAGAGGATAACTTAGTTAACCAAACCCTACAGCTGTCTGTTAACTCTTCTCTGACGGCGCAGAGGATTACAACTTTGTACTGGTCTTAATGGTTCTTTTGCATAGAGTATCACTCACCAACCCTTGGGTGCACAGGAAAATTCAGCCTGGATCTTCTTTTGGGTCAGATCTTTGTTGTGCTTGAAGTTCCAATCTGGATTGAGGTGAGAAGCTCTATCCGGGTCACGGCACCAAAACTGTTGGAAATCTCAGAAGCATAGACCAGGAGACTTTGGGATCTCTTGAAGCAGAAGTTACTCTTTATTGAGAAACACGCTGTGCGTCGCTGTGGTCATCCAAAATCTGACTAAGGCAGTGACTTGGTAGTTCATATACATTCAAGGGGGAGGGATACATAGAGTAGAGGTGTGGACAATCTAAACAAAGCATGCAAATGCAATACAGGAATCAGCCCATTCCCTACATTTCCCAGCCATGATCTAATCAGCATAAATGTGTCATTCAAATGCATAGGTGCTAATCCAATCAGTCTGGCAGTATCACCTATACCTTTACATTATCATAGAGACAAAAGCACTGCTGTATCTTGAGCTTGTCCTGCCAAATGGTCAGGATGTAGGATCCGCAGATTTTAAACAGATTCTTAAATTTGTAATTCCACAGCTGTCACATGTGATTTGCGACTACCATAGAGTGTTTGCGACATGCCGAATTTAAGTTGCTGTGTTAGATTCAACGCGACGCTTAAAAGGATGGAAATGCAGATCAGAGGAATGTTTGCAGCGATTAAACACTTTAATTTCATTCTGTTACTCACACAAAATTATGATTTGCTGTTATTTCGCTGGTAATGTAGCACACGCGTCGTTTTGTCTGTTCTGTATACTGCTTTTTGTAATGTTTTAAATAAATTATTGTGACTAATGTACATTTATCTGCCTGTTACACTACGTATATTGTCAAAATGGTTATGCTTAAGGTTATAAGGTGGAGTAGGGAGCTTAAAATTATTCTTTTTATACAACAGTATATCAACTAAGATAATAGTCACTGTTAATATATCTATATTGCGTTTTTATTTTTGTGAAGTGGCTAAAAAGTGATCATGATTAGGTATAAGGGGTGAGTTAGGGGCTCAAAGATATCTATATAATAGTAAAATATATTTGCATAAAGTCAAGTCAAGTCAAGTCACCTTTATTTATATAGCGCTTTTTACAATGCAGATTGTGTCAAAGCAGCTTTACATTGATAGCTGGTACATAATTTGGCTGCACAGCAGCTCTTAAATAATAGTGTCAATGCAGGCAGATCAGAAGCACTGTTGAATAAATGTCAAGAATACTATTGAATATCAAATGTCAAGTGTCCCCAACTAAGCAAGCCAAAGGCGACAGCGGCAAGGAACCCAAACTCCATCAGGTGACATCAGGTGGCAAACAAGTGGCAAATAGGTGTTAAAATGGAGAAGAAAAAAAAAAAAAACATTGGGAGAAACCAGGCTTAGTCGGGGGGCCAGTTCTCCTCTGGCGAACAGTGCTTTGTTACAATCAGGTTGCTATCATAAATCTGATAGAATCGCAACAATCAAAGTATTTATTTCAGTTCCATCCAGTTGAGGATCGTATTCATCACGCCGGTATGGACGGTCTGTTGAGGAACTGTGCTACTGGCTGTCGTGTCGATGAGGCCTTCACAATGGATGATCCAGTTGACTCGATCTCTGCTGATACTTCAGGGCTGCGTTGTGGTCGAGTCCAGTTGAGGATCGTATTCATCACGCCGGTATGGACGGTCTGTTGAGGAACTGTGGCACTGGCTGTCGTGTTGATGATGTCTTCACAATGGATGATCTAGTTGACTCGATCTCTGCTGATACTTCAGGGCTGCGTTGTGGTCGTGTCAAGGCACAGATCCTTGGTCTCAGCTGGATACGGCCCAGATCCGGTTGACTACGGTAAACCTCGGGATAAACAGAAAGACTAATATTAGCGTAGATGCCATTCTTTTTCTGATGTAACGAGTACATCTGGTGTTATAGGAAGTGTTCCCGGTTCCGGCTGACCTAATTTATGCAGCCTAATAATCCTTTAAAGGGTTACTTCAGGATTTAGCATTAAGCTTTGTATTAGTAGAATACCACTAGTATTTTCGAATTACCGTGCTTTCCCCCTTTATATCAGCCCGAGATGAGAGATTTATGCATTTTTATTCTGTAAAAAAGCCTCAGATGACGCAAAAATCGTCATTTTGCGTCATCTGAGGCTTTTTTGGCCAGAGGCTTAAAACTACAGCCAGTAATAGCAGCTAGTTCCGCATTTTTTCACCACGCCCATACATATGCGCGTTTGAGGTTACTCACAGACATAGATCAAAGATTTTATCAAAAGTGGGTGTCAATTATATTTTTAAGCTTACAGTAATTAACTTTATTTTGTCTGCACTACATCAGTGGTTCATCTCGCAAATTTATCGGTCTCTGCAGTCATCTCAACCAATACAGCAACAGGCTTTTGTGGTAACGTTAGCATAAATAGATAAATAGACTAACTCAGTTTTACAGAACAGTGGCTTTACTTTGATAACAGTCAACTTATATGCAACTTATATGTAATTGTCTATCTAACGTTACTTTGCTAAGTTTGCAGTTTTACTGCTACCTACAACACTACATATAGGCTACTGTGTTATCAGTCTAGTATCAGCGAGTCTTACCTCTAGGTGAATACGCTTAGTACCAGATGCCCAGGCTGTTCGTCCTCTGGGAAAGTGAATATTGATGGTATCGCGGTTTCCTTCAGAATGGTTCTCTTCATTGCAAGGATATTTGGTTCGTAGTCCTCGTGCTTGAAATGGAGACTACATATTCTGCGTTTTTTTAGGTTTTCTATAACGGTGTCATCTCCAAACTTCGGGTGTTTGATGGCCCGCAGCCACTGTTTACATCGCTCCAAATCTTTAACTTAATCGGAAAATGATGGAAACTTACTTGTCCTTTCCTGGTTTTGGGTGTACATCCAGGTACAAAGCAATTTAGCACCATTTGGCTGTAAATGTATGAACTAACTCACGATTTATAGAATTAATATGTAACAAAGCAAGCCTAGTTGTTTGAATTTTCCTGGTAATGCCGCCTGTAACCGATAGGCGTGGTTTGGGCGTGGCCTCACAAGGGCAGCAAAACAAGTGCATTCTGGGAGTTGTTGTCTTTCATCCACATTAGTAAAAAAAAACATTTTCTGCCTTTTCTCAGTCTAGAAAGCTCCAAATTCAAAAATAATTTCACATTTCTACTACATAAATGACCAATTTTAAATACACATTCATCTTTGAAGGGGTGAAGTACCCCTTTAACGGATTTGAAAATATAAATTGATAATGTGTTATGTGTATGCCAGGTTAAAGAGATGTGTTTTTAGTCTAGATTTAAACTGACAGAGTGTGTCTGCATCTCGAACAATGCTAGGAAGATTGTTCCAGAGTTTAGGTGCCAAATAGGAGAAGGATCTACCGCCTGCAGTTGATTTTGATATTCTAGGTAATATCAGCTGGCCTGAATTCTGAGATCGCAATAAACGTGAAGGACTATAATGTATTAAGAGCTCACTTAGGTACTGGGGAGCTAAACCATTTAGTGCTTTGTGAGTAATTAACAAGATTTAATCTATACGATGTTTAACAGGAAGCCAATGCAGTGATGACAGAACTGGGCTAATATGGTCATACTTCCTAGTTCTAGTAAGAACTCTAGCTGCTGCATTTTGTACGAGCTGTAGTTTATTTATCAAGCGAGCAGAACAACCACCCAGTAGAGCGTTACAGTAATCTAGCCTTGAGGTCATAAACGCACGAACTAACTGTTCTGCATTTTTAATTGAGAGCATATGTCATAGTTTAGATATATTTTTCAGATGGAAGAATGCAGTTTTACAGATGCTAGTAACATGGCTTTCAAATGAAAGATTGGTATCAAAGAGCACACCCAGGTTCCTAGCTGTCGACGAAGACTTAACAGAGCAGCCATCAAGTGTTAGACAGTATTCTAGATTATTGCGTGAAGAAGTTTTCGGTCCAAAAATTAGAATCTCTGTTTTTCCTGAATTTAGTAGTAGGAAATTACTGGTCATCCAGTTTTTTATATCAGCTATACATTCTGTTAATTTAGCGAATTGGTGATTTTCGTCAGGGCGCGAAGAAATATAGAGCTGAGTATCATCAGCGTAACAATGAAAACTAATGCCATGCTTCCTAATGATATCTCCCAAGGGTAGCATGTACAGAGTGAAAAGCAACGGTCCTAGTACTGAGCCTTGTGGTACTCCATATTTAACTTGTGATTGATATGACATCTCATCGTTTACTACTACAAACTGATAACGGTCAGATAAGTATGATTTGAACCATGCCAATGCAATTCCACTAATGCCAACATAATTTCCGAGTCTGTTTAGAAGAATATTGTGATCAATAGTGTCAAATGCAGCACTAAGATCCAGTAAGACTAATAGAGAGATACAACCACGATCTGATGATAAGAGCAAATCATTAGTAACTCTAATGAGAGCAGTCTCAGTACTATGGTATGGTCTAAATCCTGACTGGAAATCTTCACAGATACTATTTCTTTCTAAAAAGGAACATAGTTGTGATGAAACTGCCTTTTCTAGTATTTTTGACAGAAAAGTGAGATTTGAGATCGGCCTGTAATTGACTAATTCTCTTGGATCAAGTTGTGGTTTTTTAATAAGAGGTTTAATAACAGCCAGCTTAAACGTTTTTGGTATGTATCCTAGTGATAAAGATGAATTAACAATATTAAGAAGAGGATCTATGACCTCTGGAAGCATCTCTTTCAATAGCTTAGTCTGTCACGGTTGAAGATCTGTGGTCTCATGCTGTCGTCTGTGTTTATGTTGTGCTGTCACGTTAATTGTTTCATGTGGGCGTCGCCGCTGATTGTTTGATCAGCGTTAGCTGTTTTCAATCTGGCCAGCCTATTTAATGCCTTGTCTTTTGTCTCGTGTTTGTCAGATCGTTGTTTGGTGTTTTCTGTACTGTTCCCTCTGTCCCTCGTGTGTGCTTCCCTTGGAGTTGGTTTTCGTCGTGTCCTCATTCCGGTTCATTGTTCTACGTTGGATTCTTCACTTCACCACTCCTTCTACACGATCATCTTTCACCAGGACTTCAGCACGATCACCACCATCTCACCATGGCTCATCAAAGTCCCTGTGTCACCGCTCTCCTGCTGTTTTATGTGTGTGTTTACCTGACGCTGGTGTTAAGCTCAATAAATGAGATTTTCTGACTTGCGCTTGCATCTATCTTTATTTCCCGTGACCTAGTTGGTATAGGGTCTAACATACATGTGGATGATTTTGATGATTTAACAAGTTTAGACAATTCTTCCTCTCCTAAAGCAGTAAATGAATTGAATTTTTCTTTAGGGACACTACAATGCACTGTCTGACACAAGACTGTAGTAGACGGTTGCATGGTTATAATTTTTTCTCTAATATTATCAATCTTGCAAGTAAAGAAGTTCATAAAGTCATTACTGCTGTGCTCTTTGGAAACATCAGAAGTTGAAGCTTTATTTCTTGTTAATTTAGCCACTGTATCAAATAAATACCTAGGGTTGTGTTTATTTTCTTCTAAAAGTTTTGAAAAATAGGCAGATCTAGCAGTTTTTAAGGCCTTTCTGTACTCAGTCATTTTCTCTCTCCACGAAATGCGAAATACTTCTAGTTTTGTTTTCTTCCAGCTGTGCTCCATTTTTCTAACTGCTGTTTTTAGGGCCCGAGTGTGCTCATTGTACCATGGTGTTGGATTAATTTACTTTTTTATAATCTTTTTTAAACGCAAAGGAGCAACTGAGTCTAATGTGCTGGAAAAGAGAGAGTCAATAGTTTCTGTTGCAATATCGAGGTCTTCTAAGCTGTCTGGTATGCTAAGGTGATGAAACTGATCAGGAAGATTATTTATAAAGCAATCTTTAGTGGTAGAAGTGATGGTTCTACCATATTTATGGCAGGGAGGCAGTTTAGCCGCTTTCACTAAATGTAATATACACGAGACTAGATAATGATCTGAGATGTCGTCACTCTGCTGCAGAATTTCAACGGCATCAATATCGATTCCATGTGACAATATTAGATCTAAAGTATGATTACGACAATGAGTGGGTCCCGACACGTGTTGCCTAACACCAATAGAGTTTAGAATGTCTGTAAATGACAATCCTAATGAGTCTTTTTTATTATCTACATGGATATTAAAATCACCAACAACAAGGACTTTATCTGCAGCTAGTGCTAATTCTGATAGAAAATTGGCAATCTCTTTGATAAAGTCTGTATTGTGCCCTGGTGGCCTGTATACAGTAGCCAACACAAATGTCAACTTACATAATGTTACGTAAAGCACCATCACTTCGAAGGAATTATATTTGAAAGACTTCTGGCTGATACTGTAAATATTACTATAAATTACAGCAACACCTCCCCCTTTTCCTTTCTGTCGAGGATTGTGTCGATAATCATAACCTTGAGGACTAGACTCATTTAAAGTAGTGTAATTGTCCGGTTTTAGCCAGGTTTCTGTCAAACACAGCACATCTAGATTATTGTCTGTGATAATATCGTTTACAATAAGTGCTTTTGAAGAAAGTGATCTAATATTTAACAACCCAAGCTTTATCATTTGTTTATCATTATTATCTCTATTTTTTATTTGTTGAACATCAATTAAATTTTTACCATTAAATGGGTTTGGAAGTTTTTTGTTTTTATTAATTCGGGGTACAGACACAGTCTCTATGTGATAATATCTAGGTGCAAGAGTTTCTATGTGTTGGGAATTATCTGACTTCTGTAATGTGAGGCAGCTAGCAGACGGTCAGTTTAGCCAGTCTGTCTGCTTCCTGTCCTGGGCCCCTGTTTGTCATGTTTTAGTTCTGAGACTATGTGCCATATTACTAGAGAGAAGAACAGCACCATCCCGGGACTGATGAATACCATCTCTTTTCAACAGGTCAGGTCTGCCCCAAAATCTTTTCCAATTGTCTATGAAACCTATATTATTCTGCGAACACCACTTAGACAGCCAGCCATTGGATTGGATTGAACTTTATTGTCCAGTCTGTTTTCACAGAGAGGAAATTTTTCTTTGACACTGTAACATACATTCACTACTTAGAAATCACATCACACATCAACAACACAATTCTATAATTAAACACTGTAAGAAAGAAAAATTAAAAATATCAACAGCCATTCTATCATTTCAATTAAAATACTGTACGATTCAAGATAATCACTGCCAATGGAAAAAAAGATCTTTTAAAGACATTTTTTCTAGCCAAGGGAATTTTTAGTCTACGTCCAGATGGGAGCAATTCAAAAGCAGAGTGAAGAGGATGTGTGTTATCTTTAAAAATCGCAATTGCCATTTTACCCATGAAATGATCGAACAAGCACTGAAGTGGCTGTTGTTGTTTTTGTCCAGTAATCTTATTTGCTTGATTAATTATTTGTGAGAGTTTGTTCTTTTGTTTTAATGTTAGATTGCCGTACCATGAAACAATATTATATGTGAGAATACTCTCTATCATTGATCGATATAACATGGTTAGGGTCTGCTGACCGATATTAAAGCTTCTCAGTTTCCTGAGGAGACCCAAGCGTTGTCGTGCTTTTTTATGAATGTACTCCACATTACTTTCAAAATTAAGTTTCTCATCTATAATTGTACCCAAATATTTAAAATTCGAGACCTGCTCTACAGTTTTTTCCTTTATAACAACTGGTTTATATTCAGATACGGTATCTACTCTTCTCAACTGATTTCTCAAACATAGCTCCTTTGTCTTTTCAATATTAAGATATAAAAAACTACTCTCAAACCAACAAATAATACTGTCAATATACTCAAAATATGAGGTGCAGTTCATTTCTTTCTGACATGAAACCAATGCCATATCATCGGCATATTTTATAAGGGTAAGGTTATCGTCATTGCACTTCAGTTCATTTATGTATACGGAAAAAAGTATTGGAGACAGTACACATCCCTGCGGTACCCCAGTATCTAAAACCAAGCAATCCGACATAACATTATTAACACAAACTCGCTGAGGGCGACCTTTTAAAAACTCCTTAATCCATAAAATCATCCAACTACTAGCACCTGACTCATAGAGGCGCTTTAAAAGAAGATGAGGTTGGACAGTATTGAAAGCGGATGAGAAATCCATGAAGAGTATTCGAACATAGGAATTTGAATTATCTAGATGATTTTGAACCTTATTTAAAAGAGTAAGAGAGGCATCCACAGTGCTCCTATTTGCCCGATAGGCAAATTGCATGGGGTCTATGCATGTCTCGATTTGGGATAACAATTCCTTACATACTATGCGCTCCATACATTTACACAGAATAGATGTGAGTACGATTGGGCGAAAGTCTTTGAGAGATTTAGCATTAGGTATTTTCGGCACCGGGATGACAATGGAATTCTTCCAGGCTAATGGTACAAAACCATTGTTCAGGAAGATTTGAAATAACCTTGTCCACACATGTCCAAGTTGTGCTGCACATTCTTTCAGGACTTTCCCCTTCAGGCCATCTGGGCCAGATGCCTTATACGGTTTAACTTTACGAAGCACTGTGACAACCTCCCTCTCCTGTATAATCATAGGCTGTGATTGAGTCATGGTCATCATTAATTCATTACTAACAGACAAATCATCATCATTAAAATCATTATCAAATCGTGAATAAAAAATATTAAGATTATTTGCAAGACAATGAGGGTCTTCATGTTTTTGAACTCTTTTCTTTTGTCTACCCATCATTGTATTTAAACCCTTCCATGCATCTCTTACATTCCCCGTTTTTAATTTCTCTTCAACATTCTCTTTATATTCATTCTGTGCATCTTTTATCTTACGTTTTACTGCTTTGTTTAACTCTTTTACTTTCTGCTGATCATTCTGCAAGAAGGCAATTTTCTTCATGTTTAGGTAATGTTTCAGATCTTTGTTAATCCACGGCTTATTATTTGGATAGACTCTAATGTTCTTTGTTTGAACCACTGAATTTACACAGAAATTAACATAACAGGTTATTGTATCATTCAACAATTCATGATTACTACAACAGTCATCATCGTTAAAAAATAAGTCCCATTCAGTGCACTCAAAACAGCCTCTTAGCTTTTCTATTTCGTCCCTGGACCACGTTTGAACCTGCTGAACGGCAGGCTTGATCCTCTTTAAAAGCTGCCTGTATTTTGGTAACAGATGAATAACGTTGTGATCCGAACGTCCCAGAGGTGGATATAGCTTTGGCACATATGCACCTTCCACGTTACCAAAGCATTTGTCCAGAGTCTTAACCAGTCTTGTCGGACAGGTTACATATTGCTCAAGATTTGGCAACAGCGTAGATACATTGCATTTATTAAAATCTCCAAGCAAGAAGACTGGGTCATCGGCAGATTTGCAAAGCGCTCTGTTGTAACTAGCAGCTATGCATTCAGCAGCAAGTGCAAAGTTTGGTCCTGGCACATAGACTAAGATAATTGTTATTTGTCCGAATTCGCGAGGCAAGTAGTATGGCCTGAAAGACACAGTCAATAGTTCATAGTGAGCAGAGCAATGTGTTTCACGTACCGTAATATTATTCGCCCACCTGCTACTAACAAACATACACAGTCCTCCTCCGATTGTTTTAGTTGACTTGGCACTGTCGCGGTCCAGACGGATTAATGAGTATCCTTCCAAGTGTATGTTGTCAATCGCCTCCGTCAGCCATGTCTCCGTAATGCAGATCAGGTTAGCTCTTTTAAAATCTCTGTTGTATTTCACCAATGCTGTAAGTTCAAGCATTTTATTTTGAAGCGAGCGAGCATTAGTTAAAGTTATTGTAGGAAGAGGAAACCGACTGCCGCGAGATTTAAGTCTGTTTCGGATTCCGCCTCTAGAGCCCCTCCGTTTTGTTTTCTTCTTTCTGTTTGTTGTGTGGATGGAACAAACTATTTCGGAAGGTTCATGAAAGAACTTTGGTGGGGTTCTAACATTGTGTCGGAATCTCAACAGATCTTCGCGGCTGTAAAACATTGTCCTCATTAATCCATTGTTCCTTAGATTTCCCAAATCCACTCCATCTTCCAACGCAGACACACAGTCTATAGCGCATTTTAGAATCCAGAACACAACGATTATCTTAAAAAGCATATTGCTTTTAAAACGTGGACTGTTTGAACAGTTTAAAACAAACAAACAAGCAAGCAAACACACGAGCACACCAGTGTCTGGGGTCAGCACTTGCGCATGCGCCCCCTTTGTTCTGAGTGATGATAATCTGCTAACTATCTCATCACTCCTACGAACAGGAAGGGGACCAGAGCAAATGACTTCTCCTGACATTGTATTTGCGAGTTTACACACCTCTTTAATGTTAATTTTAGTGATCTCCGACTGGCGAAGTCGAACATCATTTGTGCCGACGTGAATAATAATTTTAGAATATTTACGATTAGCATTAGCCAGCACTTTTAAATTTGCTTTGATGTCAGGTGCTCTGGCTCCCGGCAAACATGTGACTATGGTGGCTGGTGTCTCTATTTTCACGTTCCGTGTAATAGAATCGCCAATAACTAGGGCACTTTCAACAGGATTCTCAGTGGGTGCGTCACTGAGTGGGGAGAACCTGTTTGATGTTGTTAATGGAACGGAAGAGTGGTGTTTTCCGCGGCTAGGCCACCTCACCGTTACCCAAGTGCCCTGCTGCGCGGACTCTACAGCCGGAACCGAACAATGTACAGAGTTCACTAAGCTAGTCGCATCCAAAACAGTATCTGAAGCCCCTGCATTCTTACTATCCTCGATTAAAGTTTGGATGCATGTCTCTAATTCTGAGATTCTCTCTGTCAGCCTGACTATTTCCCTACATTTATGACATGTAAATCCCTCGTCGCTGACAGAGAGAGCTACACTGAACATGTGACAGACTGAACACGAGATAACAGTGGGAAAGGATGACATGACTCACCGTGTTTGTAGACTGATCCGAGTTACCACAGCTGTTGATGAACGCGTTGAAAAGGAGCGCGCGAGACTGATAACAAGTTAACAAGCGAGATGCAAACGCGTTGTAACAGCGATTTAGATTCAAAGATTACAGGCTAGCGACGTCAGATTAATGTGGTAGGCAATAATAATAATATAAGCAACAATGAATAAAAGTAAGAGAAAACAAAGCTATACGGAGACGCAAACACCAGCAGCGAGGCAGAGGCAGTGAGGCAGACAGGAAGTAACTCTCTAAAAATATTATAATTTTTATATGAAAATATATAATTTAAATATCGGGATTCATTTAGATTTTTATATCCTGTAACTGAAAGTTTCAGTTTCAGACCTGCCCACTTTGGGGAACGGATACCTACTATGCCACACCGAAACATGCCTGTCCTAGTGTGAAGCTGAACCAGGCACAAATTAGGACGAGAGCATTCGTTCACCCCGCGTGGAGGGAAGGTGCAGGCTATAAAACCTGTAGAAAGTAAGCGGGGTGGACTACCCACCTTCTTGGGTGATCCAAAGCACACCAGCAACTGTTCTGACTCCTCCAATGAGAGGACTTTTGAATAAAATTGTTCTATGCTCTGACAGGGCAGAACAGATGAAGCCTCTCCTCTTCTACTGACACATGAGGTGGAGGATGAAAAGCCTAAAGAACCACCGGCCATGCCACATTAGATGGCACCTTGGGCACATAGCCAGGCCTAGGGTGTAAAATGGCCTCAACTCTCCCAGGGGCAAACTCCAGGCAAGTCAGTGAGATAGCCAAGGCCTGGAGATCCCCCACTCTCTTGAGCGGAGAAATTGCTAGGAGAAAGACCATCTTAAATGTCAGGTTATTTGCTGTAGCCGACTCAAGAGGTTCAAAGGGGCCAATTGACAGCCCTTCAAGAGCCACTGCCAGATCTCAAGTTGGGACTCTGGAACGAGTCGCAGGCCTCATCCTCAGTGTACCACGGAGGAAACGTACGACCAGCTGGTGCCTCCCCAGAGGCCCATCACTTAAAGGAGCATGGAAAGCCGCAATGGCAGCCATGTACACCTTTAGTGTGGATGGGGTAAGACCAGCAGAGAAGCAATCTTGGAGGAAGTCCAGTACTGAAGCCACCGGGCAGTTAACTGGGTCCAACCCACGCTCTCTACACCAAGTGGAAAACACATTCCACTTTACACCATACAATTTCCTCGTAGAAGGATCCCTGGAACTTAGTATGGTCTCGACCACTCCAGCCGACAGGCCAGCCTCTAGGTACTGAGCCCCCGCTGGGGCCAGACCCATAGTTTCCACAGCTCTGGCCAAGGGTGAAATATCATGCCCCCTGCCTGAGAAAGCAGTTCCCTCCTCAGAGGGATCTGCCATGGCTGGCCTGCCAGGAGTGACATGATGTCTGAGAACCATACTTGGGCCGGCCAGAACGGGGCTACCAGCAATAGACTGACCCCTTCTTTCCGGACCCTCTCCAGAACTCCCAGGAGGAGAGCAATTGGGGGAAAAGCGTACAGGCGTAGCCTCGGCCATGTATGTACCATGGCATCCAACCCCAACGGGGCTGGATACGTGAGAGAAAACCACAGTGGACAGTGGGTCGTCTCTCGAGACGAAAACAAATCCACATCCACTGGGCCGTACCTCTCGCATATCGACTTCACCACCTCGGGGTGAAGTCTCCATTCCCCGGGCCTCAACCCCTGCCTCGACAGGACATCTGCTCCCTGGTTCCGGTCCCCAGGAACATACATCACTCTGAGAGATGACAGTTTCGCCTGGGACCACAGGAGGATCTGATGCGCCAGTCTGCACAGAGGGCGCGACCTCAGACCTCCCTGATGGTTCAAATACGAGACCACCGACATATTGTCTGCTCGTATTAGGACATGGTGACCGCTGAGTTCTGGGAGAAAGCTCCTCAGAGCTTTGTAGACCGCCAGCAATTCCAGACAATTTATGTGCCATGTGGAATGCTGGGCCTGCCACAGACCTCTCGCAAAGCGGCTGTCCATGACCGCGCCCCAATCTGTAAGGGATGCGTCTGTCGAAATGACTTTTCAGCGACATGACACTCCCAATACCAGGCCTTGGGACAGAAACCAAGATTTCTTCCATATGGACAGTGCACGAAGGCATTGCCGTGTGACCCAGATCATACAGAACATATTTTCCCTTTAGGAAAACTCCTTGGTTTTCAACCACCAAGGTAGGGACCTCATGTGCAGAAGGCCAAAAGGTATTATGTTGGACGCATCTGCCATGAGCCCCAGCAGTCTTGAAACTTCTTTACAGTGATAGTGTGGCCTAGCTTCATCCTGGAAACTAATGCCAGGATGGGCTCGATACGAGCGGGAGACAACTGTGCCCGCATCGTTGTCGAGTCCAATACCACCCCCAGGAATGTGGTTCTCTGGGCGGGCAACAACACGCTCTTTTCCATGTTGTGTCTCAACCCCAAGCTTTGAATGTGGCCAAGGACGACATCTCGATGCCGAACTGCCATTTCTTGAGACTGGGCCAGTATAAGCCAGTCATCTATATACTTTAGCACTCGGATGCCCTGAAGCCTCAGCGGGGCCAGGGAAGCATCCATGCACTTGGTAAATGTTCGAGGGGAGAGTGCTAGGCCGAATGAAAGAACCCGATATTGGAACACTTCGCCCCCAAAAGCAAACTTCAGGAACACCCTGAGATGGAAGGATGGATATGTGAAAGTATACGTCCTTTAGATCTATCGTGACAAACCAGTCCTCAGACCTGATTTGACTCACGATGATGGAATAATGAGCATCTTGAACCTGGAACTCCTCAGAGAACGGTTTAAGTGCCCCAGATCTAAAATCAGACGCAACCCCCATCCTTCTTGGAACAATGAAGTACCGGTTATAAAACCCGGACTCCCAGTCTGGAGGAGGAACACATTCTATGGCCTCCTTTACCAGCAAGGAGTGAGCTTCCTGTTCAAGGTTCAAGGTTGTTTTATTTATATAGCACATTTAAAAACAGCAAGCATGGCTGACCAAAGTACTGAACAATAAGGCGAAGGAAAAAAAAAGAAAGTACAAAGTGAAACATACATTCACACAATATGCTCATATTGAATTAAAAGCTAAATAAAAAAAGTAAGTTTTAAGAGAAGATTTAAAAATAGTTAGAGACTGTGCCGATCTGATATAGGCCGGGAGACTTTAATCACGATCTGGGGACACAGAGAACTCTCTTATCACCAGATCTCAGATTTCGTGTGGGATTGTAGGGGTGGAGTAGCTCTGACAGATAGCTTGGTGAAGGGATTTAAAAACAAAAAGAAGAATTTTAAATTAAATTCTAAAATGTACAGGTAACCAGTGCAACAATTTTAAAATTGGGGTAACATGATCAAATTTGCGTTTTCTTTTGAGAAATTTTGCAGCGGCATTTTGCACTAGTTGAAGATGGGCAATAGAGGATTTGGACATACCATAATAAAGAGAATTGCAGTAATCCAAGCGAGATGTAATAAGCGCATGGATCGCAATCTCTAAGGTTTTTTTGGAGAGCGAGGATCTAATCTTAGAGAGGAGACATAGCTGAAAAAAACAAGAACTAATCAAAGAGTTTATTTGTTTTTCAAATGTGAAGCTCTGGTCCCAAAAAACACCTAAGTTTTTAATGCAGGATGAGGTAAAAGGAGTAAGGTAGTCCAGGTCGATGTTTTTGCTCCCAGAGCTATGATGGGGGCCAAAGACTATAACCTCGGTTTTTGATTCGTTCACGAACAAAACATTTTGAGAGAACCACAATTTCACTTCATCTAGGCATACAAAAAGAGATTCCAGAGCAGCATTTGAGTTACGTTTCAGGGGTAAATAGATTTGGGTATCATCTGCATAGCAGTGAAATGATACATCATGTTTTCTGAAGATGGAGCCCAGAGGAAGTAAATACAGAGAAAAAAGAATGGGTGCAAAAATTGAACCCTGCGGTACTCCACAAGAGAGTTGAGTAGGTGATGAAGAGAAGTTACCTAATCTAACAGAGAAGCTTCTATTCGTCAAATAAGATTTAAACCAACTGAGGACAGTTCCCTGAATGCCCACAGAACTTTCCAGATGGGACAGGAGAATTTTATGATCAACTGTATCAAAAGCCGAGGTTAGGTCTAATAGTATCAAGATCACAGATTCACCAGAGTCAGTCGCTAACAGTATATCATTAAAAACCCGTAATGAAGCTGACTCTGTGCTGTGTAGAGGCTTAAAACAGATTGGAAAGTTTCAAAAATGTGATTTGAGCTAAGAAAAGACTGCAGCTGAATAAAAACAGTTTTTTTCCAAAGCTTTAGTAAGAAAAGGAAGAGTCGAGATAGGTTGAAAATGATTGAAATCACTATCATCAAGTGAAGGTGTAAGAGGTTGCCCTTGGTGGGGATTGAACCCAGGTCTCCAGTGTTTTAGTGGTGAGTGGTTACCCACTGAGCTAACTCCCCACAGTTAAGCCCAATAGCAGAAGATCAAAAGAGCCAGGAGACTTGAGTCATCAAAATAATAAGTAATCTTTACTAGAACAACAAAAAGGTACAAAATACAAATAAACTAGGAGAGCCGAGCTTCCATAAAAACAGAGAACACAAAACAGACACGAGGGTCCAAAAATATATATATAACAAGAGATACACTTAACTTGAAAACAGGCAGCAGGAAACTCAGGTAGACTGGCTCAAGACTGAACACAATGGCAGGGAACAAACAGACTTATAAAGGAACAAACACAGGTGTGGGAAATCAGAGTGATGAGCAGGATAATGAACATAATAGGGGTAATGGCGCCCCCTTCTGGAGTGGAGAGACTAGAGTTCATGATGTAAGCGCCATCCACAGTTCTGGAGGAAGCATGACATAGAGGGCTTAAGTAGAGTGACCCCTACTGGCCGGGATGAAAATAGCACTCTGGAGACAAGACCATTACAGGAGCTCATCCCCTAAGAACGGCTCCCGACGTTCCCCAGATGGTCACCTCGGGCTTGGCGAAAGTCTGTGATGAGAGCTGGATCCAAGATATCCTGAGCTGGAACCCAGGTCCGCTCCTCTGGGCCATAACCCTTCCAGTCTACCAAGTATTGTAGCTTTCCGCGTACCTGGCGGCAATCCAATAGCCTGCGGACCGTGTACGCTGGCTGTCCATCAATCATGCGGGGAGCTGGGGCAGACTTACTGGCTGGAGACAAAGTAGAACAAACAACTGGTTTTAATTGAGAAACATGGAAAGTGGGATGAATCTTCATAGATCTGGGCAGATGGAGTCAGAAGGAAACCGGATTAATCTTTCTGAGGATCTTAAAGGGACCGATGTATCGTGGAGCCAGTTTACGGGATTCTACCCGTAGGGGAAGATCTCGGGTAGAGAGCCACACTCTTTGTCCTGGGCGATACGTGGGTCCTGCCCTCCGCCGTTTGTTAGCCTGCTTCCGTTGTTGTTGAGCCGCCTGCTTCCGTTGTTGTTGAGCCGCCCTAACTAGGGCAGCACAAGCCTTCTGCCAGGAATGTCGACACCGGCGGACGAGCTGTGTGGCGGCTGGGACCTCAACCTCTGGCTCCTGTCCGGGAAACAGAGGGGGGGGGAAGCCATAAAGACATTCAAAAGGGGACATGCCTAATGAAGAATGGTACAGAGTATTGTGAGCAAACTCAGCCCACATAAGTCGAGAGCTCCAAGTGGATGGGTTGTCAGTGACCAGACACCTTAGTGTCTTCTCGATCTCCTGATTTACCCTCTCAGTTTGGCCGCTGGACTGGGGGTGGAAGCCAGAGGACAAACTGATAGAGGACCCGATGAGCCGACCAAATGCCTTCCAGAACCGGGATGTAAACTGTGGCCCCCGGTCAGAAACCATATCCTGGGGAAAGCCATGGATTCTGAACACATGTTTCATCATTATTTCTGCAGTCTGACTAGCTGTGGGGAGCTTGGGTAAGGGTAAGAGGTGACAAGTCTTAGAAAATCTGTCCACCACCACTAAAATTACAGTGTTTCCCTGAGACTGAGGCAAGCCTGTAACAAAATCCAGTGAGATGTGAGACCAGGGACGTCTCGGGATGGGAAGTGGGTGCAGCAAACCTTGAGGACGGGTTCTTGGCTCCTTGTTCTGTGCACACACTGAGCAGGCAGAGACAAAGGCCCGAACATCTCTCTGTAACTTGGGCCACCAGAACTTCCTCTGAATCAGCTTGCAGGTTCTAGTGCTTCCCGGGTGTCCGGAGGAAAGAGAAGCGTGGGCCCACTGCAAGACCTCAGAGCGTATATGATTAGGGACAAAGAGACGCCCAGCTGGGCCATTACCTGGATCAGGCTGTTGCTGTTGGGCTCTCTTGACAGCTGTCTCTATATCCCACTGGATGGGGGCTACCACCTTGGAAGTGGGAAGGATGGTTTCTGGACAGGCCTCCTTTTCAGATGGTTCAAACTGCCTTGAGAGTGCATCTGGCTTGAGATTTTTCGAACCTGGGCGATAAGAGAGGATGAAATTGAATTGGTTAAAAAAGAGGGCCCAACGGGCTTGTCGTGAGTTTAACCTCTTAGCGTCCTGGATGTAAGTGAGGTTCCGATGGTCCGTCCAGATGAGAAAAGGGTGTTTGGCCCCCTCCAGCCAGTGTCTCCATTCCTCCAGCGCCATCTTAATGGCCAGCAACTCCCGGTTCCCAATGTCATAATTTCTCTGAGTAGCGGTAAGCCGGCGAGAGAAAAAGGCACATGGGTGAAGTTTGTGATTGCTCTTCTTTGTGACAACACAGCTCCTACCCCCACATCTGAGGCATCCACCTCAAGCACAAAAGGCAACTCTGGGTCTGGGAGCATTAGGATGGGGGCAGATGTGAAGCATTTCTTTAATGTGTTGAAGGCCTGGTTGGCTCTGTTGGTCCATATGAATGGCCTGTTAGACTTCTTTGTCAGTGCAGAGAGAGGCTCTGCAACAGAACTAAAATTTCTTATGAACCTCCTATAGAAATTGGAGAACCCCAGAAAGCACTGTACCTGTCTAACCGAAGTGGGTTGGGGCCAGTCCAAAACTGCTCGGATCTTGCCAGGATCCATCTAGAGGCTACCCTTGGACACACAGAAGCCAAGGAATGAGACAGCGGGGACATGGAATTCGCTCTTCTCTAGCTTAACAAAGAGCTTGTGCTTCAACAGCTGGGCGAGGACCTCTCTGATATGCTGAACGTGTTCCTTGAGGTTGCGGGAAAATATCAGAATATCATCCAAATAAACAAACACAAAAGTATTAAGCATCTCTCTGAGCACATCATTAATAAAAGCCTGGAACACAGCTGGAGCATTAACTAGGCCGAATGGCATTACCTGGTACTCATAGTGGCCTGTTGGGGTGTTAAACGCCGTCTTCCATTCATCCCCCTCCCGGATCCTGACCAGATGGTATGCGTTTCGAAGGTCCAGTTTGGTAAAGATGGTTGCCCCCTGCAGGATCTCGAAAGCCGTGGTCATAAGTGGGAGGGGGTAACGATTCTTGATGGTGATGTTATTTAAGCCCCGATAATCTATACAGGGGCGGAGACTACCATCCTTCTTTTCCACAAAGAAGAAACCAGCTCCAGCTGGTGATGTGGAAGGACGAACAAACCCGCTATCCAGAGCTTCCTTAAGATACTTGTCCATGGCTAATCTCTCTGGGCCAGAGAGGGAGTAAAGCCTTCCACGGGGTGGGCAAGTTCCTGGCATGAGCTCAATAGCGCTCAATAGCGCAGTCATATGATCTGTGAGGGGGTTTTTTTCCACCCCTGGGAGTCAGCCGACATTGGCTTAATGTAGCACCATCTTGTATATGTTACATATTACCACGCTTGTTTGTACAGCTTATTTTTAACCACTTCCCTTTTTTCTGTGCTTCTAATATGTAAAGCTGCTTTGAAACAATTACCAATTGTAAAAGCGCTATATAAATAAATTTGACTGACTGACTGAATGTGGAAGCTTGGACCTTACTGAAGACTTCGAGGAGGTCTGTGTATTCTGGGGGAACCTTGGGTGGCTCAGGAGGGTGAGGTGGGACCTTGGTGGTGATAGGTTCGATTCCAGGGATGGCCATGATGTCCACAGTCGGGGCTTTGAGCACAAAGAGTGAGTGGTTCTTGGGTTTAGTTGGAAAGGGTTCTTGGAAAGTCTTAAGTGGCTCAGAGGAACAGCAAAAGGCAGTGCTTGAGATCTGGCAGTTGGTTCCCCACTCTCTTACATCTCCTCTGGACCAGTCGATATGTGGGTTGTGAGCAGTCAACCATGGAAAACCAAGGATTATAGGAAGTTTAGGGGAATGAATTAAGAAAAACTGTATCCATTCCTGGTGGTCCCCCACCTGAAGCTGAAGTGGCGGAGTGCACTGAGTGACCTGACCTGACCCCAACGGACTGCCGTCAACTGCTGTAATGTTTAGGGGGTCTTGGAGATACACAGGGTAAATGGTAAGACTTTGGGCCATCTTAAAGTCCATGAAACTCCCAGAGGCCCCTGAGTCAACAAATGCACATATTCGATGGTGTTGCTGGCCCTGGGTAATAGTAGCATGGATCGTCAAGCCAGAGGTGGCAGAGCAGGGAATGATTCCTATTCTCGCCCCGGCCTCCCTGCTCCAGGACGAGACTTGGCTTTTCCCGACAGCTCAGGACAGTCTGTGCGAAAATGGCCTGGCTTCCCACAGTAGAGGCAGCATCTCTCTCTAATCCTTCGATTGCGTTCGGCCTGAGATATCCATGCTCCTCACAGCTGCATTGGTTCCTCTAAGTCACCAGGAGGAGGAGACAACTTAACAGGACTGGTTGCCTCAAGTAAGCTGGTCTCCCGCTGTCGCTCCCGCTGGCGTTCTCTGAGGCGATGGTCGACCCGGATGGCCACATCAATGAGAGACTCGAGGTCAGGAGCAGGGTCTCGGAATGTGTGGTATTTAGCAGTGGTATTTAAGACCTCTAAGCAAGCAGTATTTAACCCTCAGGGGTCTGAGGATTTTTGGGGCCCTGGAGAAGTTTTGACATGCCCTGACATTTGTGCTTTTTTCAGTTGTTCATAAACATATTAATGTGTAAAAACACATAAAGTGTCATTAAACTGTATTCAGCACAAACTAGGCTACAATAATATGTGAGGAACATGTATGTACATGTTTGTGTTTTTGAAGGAATAACGTTTATGCGTGGTTATTGAAAAAACAAAAAACTTAAGTCACTGAAATAAGGCCAAAAAAAATAAAAAATTAAAACTGTGTTCACAAGGATTCTGGGTATTGGAGGTTGTAGACTAGAGTTTTTGCTTCAGAATGAAGTAAAAATTATCCTTCCTACTCCTTCATATAAAACAATAGAGAGATTTAAATTTTCTAAGACACTTTTGGTCAAGAAACACAGTATGCATGGAGGCGTGAATCCTCATGTATAATGGGTGATTCTCACCTGAGAAGACAAAAGAATTGAATAATAATGACCTGAAATGACTTGCATATTAATGAGGCCTTTCAGTCAGGTAGGCTGTGAAAAAACCCTCTGTGATCATGCTGATAACAGGATTAAAGTCCACTCAGGACAAAAAAAAATATGAAGAAAATTTTGTATAAGCCTATGTTAAATTACACTACCAGTCAAAAGATTGAACACATTGCCATTATAATGTTTTTAAAAGAAGTCTGAAGTCTCTAACCAAATAATGGTTTTCTATTTCAATATACTTTAAAATATAATGTATTTCTGTGATGCAAAGCGTCTGAACATTCCTACCTCTCGGGCATTTCATATAGGCTACTATATTTGTTATATTATAGAGCCTAAATGTTGATGTGCAGTTGACATCATTAAAAAGATCTAAGACTCAAGCTTCACATTTTGACTCTTAAAATCTTATATTGACCATAATTTCTTAATATGCTTAAAAACATACACATTTGGAGAAATATTGATGGATTCTCATATGTTTATATCAATTTTCTATACAGAGGAGTAATATTTATTATTCTATATTCATTGTCATCATTATGAGCGCTGGATGCTGTGTTTTTAATTCATACTTGAGCCGGAGGGCGCTCTGTCCCTTTTGTCCACAAATGCCTCAGTAAAAGAAGAGGCATATCATGTGACAATCAAAGAACTAACAGAGGCAAGAAATCGCTAAATATGGCTATTCAAAACACTTTTGAAGACAATAAATACACTATTGAGATGATGTATGCATGTATTGACTGAATTTGCGTCTGAATAGCGCTCCCTCCGTGGGCGTGGCCGCATTAGCGGATAATGAGCTGAATCACAGACTTCTGACATGGCTCTCTTTTCATACAGATTACATAAACACAGAAGGTTTGTTTCTGATTTGACTTATATGTTTTAAAACCTGACATCTTAAAGTTTTTTTAGACATAAGTGTAATTTTTTTGTCATTAGTGTTCACTAAGTTACAGTTCATTTTCTAAGAACTATCAGATTGGACTTCGTCCAGAGGGAGACGAGAGATCACGCATCATGTTAGTTTTCTTTATTTTACAAAAAGCACAACATTTTGTTTTTACTCTGAGTGTATACAAATGAAAGAAGATATTCCACAGATTAAAATGGTGTATAACTCTTAATTGTATGTGCAACATTGACAGAGTATTTTGAGTCTCTTTCACACTGATAAGAAAAAACCACGGTGGTATCGCCGGCGATACCCTCAGACCTCAGAGTGTTAACAGACTAAGATGTTGTTCAGCATCTGAGTCTGGTAAGGATGACTCAAGGGACAGAGACAAAGACACCTCATTGAAGGTGCTGGTGAAGTCATCTTGAAAATGGGAGGAAAAGAAATGAGACCATTGTACAGTATGAGTAGTGATTGAACTTGACTGTGGAAGAGGCATATGATCTGAGATCAAAGTGTCAAAAACTTGAAAATTCGTGGTGGAAAAGCCATGAGAAAGAACCAAGTCCAAAGTATGTCCATGAATATGCGTAGGATCTTTCACCCACTGAACCATGTTAAACGAATCAATGAGATTAAAAAACTCCATAGTATGAGGTTTAGACTGACAACCAGTGATGGGAATAACGGCGTTATAAATAAACGGCGTTACTAACGCCGTTACTTTTTTCAGTAACGAGTAACCAAATGAATTACTTTTTCTCCCGTTACAACGGCGTTACCGTTACTGGCAAAAAAAAATGCCGCGTTACTATAATTGAGCTCACTGAAGCGGTTTTCATCCGAGTAGGCTCTCTCTCAGCCATAGGACCTGCAAAGTTTTTTCTCTGGTGTGTGCTGTGGTTAGCCATACACAAATATAATTTTAAACTGATAATAATGAATGATGCTCGGTGTGTGTGTCTCAGAGCATGCGAGCGGAACGCAAGCTCAAGCCAGAATACCCTCAGGTGTTCTTGTGTGAACACGAGCACTGCTTGGCCGCAAGCCTTTAGGGCAGACACTGCAACGTGCGTTCACGTGAAGTGTGTTCAATGGCGGGAAGCAAACATCGATTTCCTGAGGGCTCCCCAAAGGGAAACTTTTGTTCTCGACCCCCTGATGCGGAATACCTGCAGGGAGAAATCGAAAACGATTTCCATTTGTGTGGACGCGAGCACTGCTTGCCCACAAGCCTTTGGGGCGGCCACTACAGCATGCGTTCACTGGAAACCAATGTGTCCCGAAGCGCACTTGACGACGGGATTTCCTGAGGGCACCGTGAGGGAGCAGATCTCAATCGCTCTCTCCCAGGGGGACAGCCCTCAGAGGCCCAAACAGAGTTAGGACCTCTTTCCCGAAGCTTTCCTAGCCTGAAGTACGGTCCTCAGATCCGTCTTCTGGTCTGAAGGCTTCGGGCGAGAATGCTGCTTATGCTCCCAAGCTTGCTGAGGGGGAGCTCTAGAGGCTATACTCTCCTGACCGGCAGCTACACACAATGTACACAGGCAGCCCCCTCGAGAACTGCCCATGCCTGCTCTTCCCAGCCACCTTTTAAATTATAAAAATTAAATACAGCCATAAAACACCAGACAAGTGAAGCACGGTCTGAATGGTAGGCTGAATATGCATGAATGGCTGAATATAGTATATTAATTAGACATCTAAACTCAAGTAAGATGATAATTCACATTTTAATTAAACAGAATTAAATGCCGCCATAAACACCAGACAAGTGAAGCACGGTCGGTCTGAATGATAGGCTGAATATACTATATTAGTATTTATTTCCCCCGCGTCAACACTGAGCACATCCACATCTCGGATGCAGACAGCTCATCAGGCTCCCGTACCGGGCAGAAGAAGCCACAGAGTGAGTTGTTGCAAAGAGCTGGACGAGCAGAAAATGACAATATAATGGAGACATGAAACCGGTGGAGATGGCAGCATGGAATAAAGGTGCTCATGCCAGCCTCCTACGTTTCTGTCGCTGCCTTATAAGACGCAGTAGTCCAGTGTGGCTGCTACACATTGTCATGTTGTAATAAGACAACGTTTTTCCTTTCTGTTTGGTTTCTTGATTTTTGTTTTCCCATGGACCTTCCCAGTGTCCAGTTTCTCTGCTTGGAAAAGGGAGACAGTCCACTGGAGCTCCACACATCAGACTTTTTACATCTTGCCTGCCAAACTCAATATCTGGACCGCTCGCTCTGTGTATTTTACCACATAACGAGTAGGCATGTGTTCCAGCTGATGGTCCCAGAGAGAATTTCGTCACTTTTGTGGAGTGGGTGCTGGTCCACAACAACTCAGCTTTTACCATCAGCCCCATAGAGGGTGACTTCACCACCAGCCCCACTCCACCACCAGAGACCAGCCAACCACCACCGGTAAATGATGTGACGGAGATATTGCATGGGGAGTCATCGTCCCGGAGCCTGCTTCACATCATGAGTCTGACCAGGTGTGTGAGCCAGCAACATTGTGCATTGCAGAGGGAGTGCTTGTGGAGCTCGAGGGCTGGGAAGATAGCCCAGCCCACATTCCCACCACTATGAGTGAGTGCAATCTGGCCTCTGGATATTTTGAGGACTTAAAGTACATGTTTGAGGAGGATTTGATAGACTTTTTTGGAGACATTATTCCAAGTGCCCCTGTATCTCCAGCATCCCCTGAATCTCCAGCGCCCCCTGAATCTCCAGCATCCCCTGAATCTCCAACGCCCCCTGTAGCTCCCGTGTTTCCTGTGTCTCCAGTGCCCCTGTGTCACCAGAATACCTGCCCAGTCTCCCTCTCCCACCTCCTCAATCTGCCAGTTCCTCAGCCCCATCATCGCTGATGTCCTTCAGCCCCTCTGCAGGTGTGGAATATCTACAGTGTAGGTGTGCAATATTTTACTAATACACAGATGTTTCAAAGACATTTTCATTGAATACTTTATGTACTGCTTACAGCTTCTGTTTTTACAAGAATAAAGTTGTAACACTTGGTCTAGTATTTTAAAGCCAGACACCAACTGCCACAAGATTTATATGAGGGAGGGAACCACCGGCAAAGATCCATGCAATTCAAAATACTCAGTAAGGCAAACACTAGATGCAAAAGTATGTATAATTTAAAAAAAAGAAAAAAAAAAAAAGAACACATTCAATCATCAATACAGGTTATGAAATCACACATAAGCACGTAACAACTGAAGTCAGACCATTTACCCAATGGGAAGGAAAGATCACATATAAATAAATACCATTCACATGTGAAATTATATCTTATCTGGATAGTCTGCAATGATGCTGCTGTAGTCCAGTGAATTAAAGTCTTGGAGTAATGTGAACTGAACCAGTCAGATATAATCCATCAAGTGTCATAGCGTACAATCCTACATTTCCCCTAGTGCCTCAACCTATGAGATCACAAGGAGGTTGGAAGTAAGACATCCTGAGGTTAAATGGCCTTTTTGGTGAATAGTCCGCCCTGGTATTGCTCATAATGGGAACGCGGGGGCCACAAAGGGCACTTTCGCGATCAATGGGGCAGGGGCTCAAATACCCCACCCCCAGACCCCCCTTGTACACGCTGTTAAAAAAAAAAAAAAAAAAAAAAAAAAATACAGCAATTGTTTATCATGCTCCCACAATTCATAGCATAATTGTAAATATTTACTGTAAAATTTATAGCAATTGTTTACAACAAATAAATATATACATACAATAACTTATGCATCTGCATTTCTATATCACTATGTTACAGTTGCTAACTCATAGGCTATTCTTACACACAAAAGACATGTAAACCGCATAACTGTCCATAGACTTTATATATAGGACATAATACACAACAACAATACTCTGTTACATAGATCCATGTATATGCTGTGCATGTGCGATATGGTTGTGTGTGCACTCAGTCCATGCATACTCACGGGCTTATACAGTGACAGATATTTAGCTAATCATGTGCTTAACTTGCTCCAGAACCAATTCTTCCTGTATTCCTTATGCTCCCCAGCTCCACACTTATTTTTAAACACCCACAGTACCGTATTTGCAATAATCTTAGGTGCTTCATTAGATGCTTCATTAGATGCATATTGCCCATACATGAATCTGATCTCACCATCGAGTCAGTCTGGTATTACATGAACAGAAGCAGAAAAAAACTTCTCCAAGATGCTTTGAACAAACCTGGAAAAAATTGTTTTAATGCCAAAGGGAGGGTCACACAAAATATTGATTTGATTTAATAAAAAAATGTTAATTGATATATAAAAGCTATTCATGACATTATATTTTAAAACATATTTGACTACATTGCCTAAAACTTTTTGTATTTTGCAGATACATTGTTCCAAACATCTTGGAGAAGTTGTCACAGTTCAAAAATGGCAGATTTTTAAATCATATACTGTACTTTCAGGGGTCCTGTGTGGAACTGCAATGTTCTTATGCAATCCAGTGTAGCAAAGGAGTTTTAGGGGATTTTTTAGTTTGTTTTCTTACCATTTTGTGCTCAAACAACCAGATTCAGTGTGAGCCCACTGATCTTGGATATGAAAATGTATTTGCTATACTGTATATCCACTTCATAGCATGCTGAGTTGGCTGCAGCAGTAGATATACATTAGCTTGTAGTTTGTGTGATGTTCTAGCGATATCCTTCTGCACTTGATTACAGTGCTAGCAGCCTTCAGACTTCTGAGGGAAGTTTCTTTGGCAATGTTGGCATGAACCTTTGGGCATTTGTTCTGTTTTCATCAAACTTTGTGTAAGGGGCATTGACCCAAAGGCAGGCTAAGCCTGGCTCAATGAGAAGATGAAACCAAATGAGACTGCCAGAACAAAAACTGCCTATAGGTTAGCCGTCACACTAGCTGATGGATCCACCCAATGTGTCAGTGTATTTGTTTGTGACTTGGAGAGACAGTATATGGAAGCGGTTCTTTGGAAGGACTTAGGAGTTACATGCTTGTGTAGATAGGGGTCTTTTGTCAGTTTTTCTTTGAGGGCACTTCTCAGTCACATGGTTGAACTTGATCTATTACATAAACCCAGACATCTGTGACCCAAGACTACCCCCATCAACTTAATATATTTGGAGAAACTAAAGTTGACATTAGAAAGAGCAAACACTGGCTGCTCACTTTAGCAGCCACTCCAACTGCATCGTACTAACAATGCTATCTACATTCTGGGTGAAAATTATGACATTATTTAACTGCTTAAAAAAAGAGCACCCAAACAAGCTTTAAGAACAGATAATGTAACTTTTCACTACTGATAATAAAGCAATAATTTAAAATAATAATAATAATAAAAAATCATATACTCACTCTCATGTAATTCCAGCCCTTTTTTCTTCAGGAAACACAAAAGGGGGATTTTTGAAGAATATGTCAATAATAATAATAATAATAATAATAATAATAAGAAATAATAATAATAATAATAATAATAATAATAATAAGAAGAAGAAGAAATGTGAAATCCACACGCTGAAAATAACTGCTCCAATAAATTATTTATTTAGTGCAATATTTCGACCAAATTGTCTTCATCAGGCACAATATCCATGTGGAATACAGTCAACTCTTTATAGACAACAGGTGTTCAGCTTAATCAAACTGACTCAAGAAACGGGTGACACATAATATAGCTCATGTGACTCAAAAAAAAAAAAAAAACAACAACAAAAAACACAAATATTCAAATGAAAAGAAAAAAATATATATATAGTAAGAGTCAATATTCATACACATGAACCTCGTAAGAGTAAACAGAGAAAGTCGAGAGAAAGCATTTGATACATCTAAAGGTCATATCAAAATATAACAAGATCTTAATTGTTAAAAACAGCAGATGAATAAATAAATCCCTATAAAAAAATCAAAATCTTCATTCAACCCTGATGGTGACAAAGTAGCTATTTAGTGTGTAAATCCAAAAGCATTCTCTTTGTTACAACTTCTTCTCGTAATCACCTCCTCTCTTTTTTTTTTTAACCTATTTACCAATATACAGTAAAACTAACATTACGGCCAACTTTTTAAAAATGAGACAATATAGAACTGCGCATATCTCCGGTTCTAATGTTGCTACGATGTTTGCTCATGTGAATACGCAATTATCTAGAAGATTTTCCAACATTTGCGAGTCCACAAGAACACTGAATAAGATTAATAACATAAGTAGAAGAACAGGTAATAGTACCACATATCAGCATATTGCGACCAGTATGTGGGTGACTGAAAGAATTGCATTTGTGCGTGAAAGCACACTGGACGCAATTACCACACCTATAATTACCTGGGGGAAGAATCGGAATGCCTTGTTTTTCACGGGAAGGAAATTCAGATTTCACAAGCAAGTCATGAAGATTATTTTGACATTTAAAAATCTATTTCGGACCATCCTTGAAAACACATGATGCCAATGCTTGTTTAAAACTTTTCGTAACTCAGCACCTAATGCTGAATATTTAACCATACAAATGGGAGCATTTAAACCTTGCTTTTTTTGTTTTTAGCACGTAAGCACTGAATCTGGGATAAATCATCAAATTTATTTTTGCCACCATCAATCCATTCTTTACAGTAGCCATGATTCATAAATCTTTAGTTAAATCAGTTAGTTCAGTTTAGTTAAACTGACTGATAGGCATACTCTTAATTAGAGGTGTAGGATGAAAACGTCTCGGGTTACGAGTGTAACCCTTGTTCCCTGAGTAAGGGAACGAGACGCTACGTCGGATGACGTGATGGGAACCCTCTGTATTTTGTGTTCGTGAAGCACCTCTGTATCCAACCAATGAAAAGACGTGACGTCAGAGGCGGGTGACGTCACGGATCAGGAAGCTATAAAGCACACCTGAACACAAAGCACGCCAGCTTCTGTAAAATGTCTGAAGCAAGCGCACCAGGTATGCAGGTGGTACGGCCACATGACGTAGCGTCTCGTTCCCTTACTCAGGGAATAAGGGTTACACTCGTAACCCGAGACGTTCCCTTTCGTGGGAACTATCGACGCTACGTCGGATGACGTGATGGGAACGCAATCCCAACTACGCCGTCTCTCCGAGTGCCTGGCTGCTATCTTGTAGCACCCTGGCCCCCGGAGTGATGTTAAGGTGAAGATTGTAAAATCTGATAAAGGTGTGCTGGGATGACCATCCAGCCGCACCACAAATGTCGTCCATAGAGACACCAGATAGGAGAGCTCTGGACGCGGCCATACCTCTCGTGGAGTGAGCCTGCACCATCAAAGGACACGGGCGCCCCACCGTCTCATACGCAAGTGAGATGGCCTCGACCACCCACTTGCTCATCCGCTGTTTAGATGCTGGGCCCCCCTTCTTAGGGGACCCATAACATACAAACAATTGTTCTGTTTTTCTCCACAGGGCAGCTCTGTGAACATACGCATCTAATGCTCTTACAGGGCAAAGCAGATTCTTCCTTTCCTGATCCAAATTTGCGAAAGAAGGCGGGCAGAAAGCCTCAAGTACAATGGGGCCTGGGACCCTCGTCGGAACCTTTGGAACATAGCCCGGCCTGGTATGCAGAAAGGCTTTCACCATACCAGGCGCAAACTCAAGACAAGATGGAGCGACTGACAGCGCTTGTAAATCACCAATTCTCTTCAAAGAAGAGACGGCCAAGAGAAAGATAGTTTTAAGTGTCAAGAACTTGTCTGACACCTCCTCTATTGGCTCGAAGGGAGCCTCAGCCAGCCCTTGGAGCACAATAGTGAGGTCCCAGGTCGGGGTCTTTGTGCGCACCACAGGTCTTAACCTGAGTGCACCACGGAGGAAGTGTACTACTAGGGGGTCTCGACCCAGCGAGGTGCCCCCTACAGGGATATGATGAGCCGAAATAGCGGCCACATATACTTTCAGCGTGGAAGGGGTTAAACCTTCCGAGAACTTTTCCTGAAGGAACTGAAGCACGTCAAAGACAGAAGAATGGACCGGGTCCAAATTATGCTGTTCACACCACACAGAGAACAATTTCCATTTATATAAGTACAACTTCCTCGTGGAGGGAGCTCTGGAGTGAAGGATGGTCTCCACAACCTCGGTTGAGAGACCAGTTCCTATGAGCCTTGCCCCCTCAGGGGCCAGGCCCACAGTTTCCACATTTCTGGGCGGGGAAGGAGAATCGTGCCGCCCGCTTGAGACAGGAGATCCTGCCTGAGAGGAAGCTCTAAGGGAGAGCCGTGAAGTAGAGACATTATGTCTGAAAACCATATTCTGGTCGGCCAGTAAGGGGCCACCAATATTAGGTCGACCTTCTCCTGGCGAACCTTCTCCAGAACTCCCGGGAGCATTGAGACTGGGGGGAACGCATACAGACGCAGCCTCGGCCACGTCTGTAGCATGGCATCCAGCCCTAGAGGTGCTGGGTGCTGAAGTGAGTACCACAGAGGGCACTGAGCTGACTCCTCTGTGGCAAATAGATCGACTTGAGCTCGACCGAAAGTTTTCCATATCAACTCCATCACCTCGGTGTGGAGTTTCCATTCCCCCGGTCTCGCGCCCTGCCTCGACAGGGTGTCCGCTCCCACATTCAACCGCCCGGAGATGTAAGCTGCTCTCAGCGAGAGGAGCTTTCCCTGGGACCAGAGGAGGATGCGACTGGCCAGCTTGGATAATAGGCGAGACCGCAAACCCCCCTGATGGTTGATGTACGAGACCACCACAGTGTTGTCCGTACGGACCAGCACATGATGGTCTCTCAGGGCGGGGAGGAAGTGTTTTAGTGCAAGGAACACCGCCATCATCTCCAGCCGATTTATGTGCCAGGAGCGCTGATGGTCCTCCCACAGACCCCGAGCTGAGCGGCCACTCATGACCGCTCCCCAGCCCGTGAGGGAAGCATCTGTCGTAAGCATTACACGACGACCAGAAGTCCCCAGCACGGGTCCCTGGGTTAGGAACCAAGGCTTTCTCCACTTGACCAGAGCACGAAGGCATCGCCGCGTGACTTTGATCATGCGAAAAGGATTTCCCCTCGGGGAAAACCCCTTGGTCCTGAGCCACCACTGTAAGGGTCTCATGTGCAGGAGGCCAAAAGTAATAACGTTGGACGCAGTTGCCATCAGACCCAACAGTCTCTGAAACTGTTTTACAGTGAGTGACTGGCCTAACTTCACCCCTTTCACGGCCCCGAGAATGGAACTCACACGAGCAGGGGACAACTGCGCCTGCATCGTGGTGGAATCCCAGATTACACCTAAGTAGTTTGCAACCTGACTCGGGACCAGCACACTCTTTTTGGCGTTGAGCCTCAGCCCAAGCCTCTTCATGTGCGACAGAACAACATCTCGATGTT
Source organism: Megalobrama amblycephala (assembly GCF_018812025.1). Lineage (NCBI taxonomy): Eukaryota > Metazoa > Chordata > Actinopteri > Cypriniformes > Xenocyprididae > Megalobrama > Megalobrama amblycephala. The sequence continues at coordinate 107,093 of NW_025953348.1, forward strand.
GAACTGCCAATCGTTCTGTTTGAGCTAGTATCAACCAATCGTCGATATAGTTCAGCACGCGGATGCCCTGGAGTCTCAGCGGAGCCAGCGCTGCATCCACGCACTTCGTGAACATGCGGGGTGAAAGGGATAGGCCGAAAGGAAGAACCCTGTATTGGTAAGCTTCGCCCCCGAAAGCAAACCTGAGGAACTTCCTGTGTGAAGGATGGATGGATACATGAAAGTATGCGTCTTTCAGATCTATCGCTACAAACCAGTCCTCGGACCTGATCTGAGGGATGATCTGTCTGAGTGTAAGCATTTTGAACTTCAATTTCCTTACAGATCGATTTAACACACGTAAATCTATGATCGGACGCAACCCTCCATCCTTCTTCGGAACAATGAAGTAGCGGCTGTAAAAGCCCGACATTTTGCTGGGAGGGGAAACCCTTTCTATAGCCCCTTTCTGCAAAAGCGTCGTTACTTCTTGCTCCATCACCAGAGACTGCTCTGGGGTTACCACCGTAGGAAGCACCCCATTGAACTTGGGCGGTCGTGAACCAAACTGAATTCTGTAGCCCTGTTCTATCATGAGCAGCACCCACTTCGAAACATTCGGGAGATTTTTCCACTCTTCCAAATATTCTACTAAGGGAACCAGTCTCTCGAGACTGGTCTCTGGTGTTTTTTTGAGCACTTGGCTCATCCATCTGACGCGGCGCACTGGCAGACAGGCGAATCACGTGCTGGCCGACCCTCCTCGGAGGATCGGTGGAAACCGCTGCGCCCTGACTCACACTTGGTGGCAGGGTTGACAGAATGGTCCCCTGAGGGCACCGAGAAGGACTCGATATCCGGAGGGGGCTGCCCTCGAGAGATCCTGCACTATAAATGTCAGGACCTCTTCTTTGAAGCCTTCCGAGAGATAATGACGGTCCACAGATACGTCCTATCCTCCGGACTTTTAAATTCCTCAGAATTTAATGTATTCAATATTTCATTTAATCCTCAAATTAAATGCAGCCAGTTCTTATATAAATATATATTTTTTTGAACAGACTGAATATATTTAGAATACACAAAAAAAGTTATAGCTCGTAATAATTCGCAAGGTATTTTAGGGAAAGAGAGAAAGGGAACTCCCGTCTACTCAGATCCCTTAATATATAATATATATATATACATATATACACACACATGCATAATTACGGACACGTGATATATGCGCAGCCTCGGCAAACGCAAGACCCGAGCCGTATATTCATTCTTGCAGACTTAATCTACGCGCTGCCTCGGCAACGCGAGATCCGACCCATATTCTTTAATGAAAACTCAATCTACGCGCTGCCTCGGCAACGCAAGATCTGAGCCATATATTCTTTAATGAAAACTCAATCCACGCGCTGCCTCGGCAACGCGGGATCCGAGCCATATATTCTTTAATGAAAACCCAATCCACGATTCCGAGATTCGAGCTTTGCGTTAGACTTTTATTCCCTCGAGAATAAAGCCAACAGGAGTGGAGCTACAAAACTCCCGTGTGAGGTGGCGATCCTCAGATCGATATCACAATATCCACCTCCTCAGAGCTGGACATGTGAGTATCGGTGCCTCAACCCGGGGGAAGAAACCGCAGAGCGTGCTTCCACCTGGGAGACGGCACTGAACCTGGCTGGTGAGGGCAGAGAAAAGGCGCGCCCGTCTCTAATCCCTCTGTCAGAGCCATTTGTGAACCCCACGAACGGAGCCTCTGCCCTGCCTCAGCAGAAGCGGGACCCGATCCGCGGGGAACACTGGAGCAGTGTCCTGAGAGCGAGTTTTTACAGTGCACACAGACGCTCCCTCGAGAGCTGCCTGGGCTCACTCCCATTTCACTGCTGTTTCTCGCCATAATACGTGTCTTTTTTATATATAAATATATGGATTGGTGTGAGATACTCTTGTCCTCAGACGAAGAGATCTTGACTTGTTTATATGTAATAAGACAAACAACACCAAATAAGACACACAAGATACAGAGAGCGCTTGCTGAAGACAACAGAAGCTGGCGTGCTTTGTGTTCAGGTGTGCTTTATAGCTTCCTGATCCGTGACGTCACCCGCCTCTGACGTCATGTCTTTTCATTGGTTGGATACAGAGGTGCTTCACGAACACAAAATACAGAGGGTTCCCATCACGTCATCCGACGTAGCGTCGATAGTTCCCACGAAAGGGAACTATCATCCCTTAAAATGGTATTGCGATCTGTTGGCTTTCAATACAGATCAGTTTGAAGTTTCCCGTCACATATGTTTACTCTAACATCAAGGAAACTAATGCTTACTGTGTCACATTCCATAGTGAAATTCACATGCTCAGTCGTTGAATTAAGATAATTCAGAAACGCCACTAACTCTACAGGAGTGGCCTTTGTTATCATAAAAACATCATCATACCGTTTGTAAAGCAGAATCTTAGGGAAAAAAGGATTTGACTCATTTAGAATAAAATCATTTTCAAAAACTCCCATATACAAACAGACATAATTAGGTGCCATTTTTCTACTCATAGCAGTACCTTTCAGTTGTAAGTAAAAGCCATCCTGAAAACGAAAAAAAATATTAGCCAAGACAATACTTGCTAGATCCAATAAGCATGCAGTACTTGGTTTTACCTCCACAGATCTTCGTTTTAAAAAGTGTTCTAGAGCCAGTAAACCATCAGTATGAGGCATGTTAGTGTATAAACTCTAAACATCAAAAGTAGCGAGAAGGACATCATCAACAGGAAAGTCAACACCATATAATTAATCAAAGTCCATAGAATCTCTTACATAAGATGACAAAGTAGATACAAAAATTTTAATGAAATAATCAACATAGGAAGAAATGCTCTCAGTTAGACTACCAATACCACTGACAATGGGATGACCCGTCAAAGAAGTATCAAGACCTTTATGAACTGGGCAATGTGTATATAATAGGTGTAACTGGAAAATTGACTTTAAGAAATTCATACTCATTTTTACTAAATTCACCATAAACGTTTTTAATTTATTTGTGGGATCAGCAGGTAAACGTTCATAAAAGACATCCAGTTGTCTGTGAATCTCTTTTTCATAGTCTGAAGCTCTTTGTTATACAGCCGCTCCACCCTTATCTGCAGAATGCATTAACACGGTACTGTCTTTACTAAGATTAAGCAAAGCTTCCCTCTCCATTTTAGGTAAATTATTGTAGACTTTGTATTGACTCTTGTTCTTCAGCAAATTTTTTACATCAAATTCAACAAGTCTGCAATTAGTGTCTAGAGATGAAATTCTATTCCTCGATGGGATAAAGGTCGAGGATGAGCAACAGGCTGTTCAAGAGTAACAGAACCCTGTGTGGTAGTGGGCGAAACATGATTAGAAAGAATCGTATGTTCATTTGTACCAAAGAACTCCCGAAGTCTAAGGGTTCTAAAGAATTTATGAAAATCAATTATAGTATCAAAATCATTGCTATCAGTAGTGGGAATAAAAGAAAGACCTTTACTTAGAGCTGCAATGCAAGGTTCAGAAAGACACTTATCTGAAATGTTCATTATCAGATCCCCTTGGTTGCTCCTTGTCATCCGTGGAGGCAGAGAAAATCCTTTTGCGCTTGCCCCTTCTGCACCTCTTCTTGATCTGCTTACCCTCCATTCCATTCCTTGAATGTCGGACTGAGAACGGTCTAAAAAATATGGACCTTTACACTGTTGGCCGACAGCATCCGAATCAGAATAACAAGAAGTTGAAGAGGCCCATGACCTGTTGTCTCCAGGTTGTCGACGCCTCCGAAGAACCCCAGTTGCTTAGTAGTTTCGAATGTCGAATGAACATTTATTCAATATCTCACACCAGTGGGTACAAAAGTCTGAGTTCTCCAAACCAAAAGCAGGAGCTTTTTGCAGACATTGACCTCTCAGAATAATCTACTGGAGGAGATAATCGCTCAAGGACACAGCGTGATAATATTGCTTGATTTCTCGTTGAAGACAATGTTGTAATAATTATTGTGGAACATAAAATTTGACCCTGACAAATACAGTTAATACTAACGGTTATGTTGTAAGTCTGAGGATATTACAGTTTTGTTGTTGTTGTTTTTGTTTTTATACAATCTCTAGGGCATATTTCTTAGTACTTGTGTCACTTTTCCAAAACACTTTCAAAACACAGTGAGCACAACATTATTCTATGTGAGCTAAAGTGTCAATCATATATAATTGCTTTGGCACAAAGTGAAGTTATTAACGTAATTTAAGGAGGAGTACACCCATCTAATCTTGGGGGGAGGGCTCCGAGCTTGGGGGAAGAGCTCCGAGCTCGGATTTTGGCCCGAACCCAGGCCCGAACCTGAACCCAGAGTACTCCCCCCGGTTGGTAAGAATAGATAGAACTAGAAGTGAGGAGATGGGGTGAAGGAGGGATGCTGATAAACTGTCAAACGAACAGAGATAAGTCTGCTGTATATACACTCAAAAAAAAAAAAAAAAATAGAAGATTTTATGATATTGTTCAGTTTATTTAACCTTTTGAGCGGTATGGTCCCACATATGGGATTTTTATTTCTGTGACCCTGAGAGTACGGTCCCACATATGTGATTTAGAACATTCAGTGATGTCACATAACTGCCAGATTCAAACTGTGCTTTGGCACTTTGGCTGTGAGATAGACATGCTCAGCGCTTGTCATATATCACAACTATGCAGTGTTTTCAGCCACATAAGGTTTCAGACATTTAAATACACATTAACGAGTTTGTTTGCCCATATAATCTTTTAGGGTATTAGGTTAGCTAATTTGGCTTGCTGTCCACTGATGGAGGGCTCGATGAAGCAGCTTCACCTCAAGCTCTTATATACCCCCCAAAAGTGTAGAATCAATTTGGGACAGCAAGTTGGATTTAGCATAGTTGAAAATGCTTAAGGATTTAAAGTATACAGGATACCCAGATGCTTAATGCTTGATACCCCCCAAAAGGAGTGAAAGACTGAAGCGGTATGAAGAATAAAGGTGAGAGGTGTCGAGTGGCACTAGTGTTTCCTACGCCGGAACTAATTTAATCGGCCTGGAGTCATGAATGAACACTGCTGCGGCAGTGCTAATTTATGAGGCTCCTGCGGGAGCTGGGCTGGAACGCTTCGCTACTATGTCCACCATGTGGAGCTATGAGCGGGCTTCTGCTGCAGCAGTATTATTATTTAAAGAACTCCTGTGGGAGCTTGCATTCGTTGCTGCTGAGTGAACAGCTTGGGGCTTCTAGAAGTTTGACTAGGATGCATTTCGCCACTGCACTGCTGTTAGTGACTTCTAAAATTACTCCTGCGGGAGTATTTTGGGACTGGAGGTTTGAGTATGTGGTTGGAGTACGCCCCGCCGCAACGTCCGCAACATGGAGGCCCATGAAGTCAAAAGTACATAGGGCCCCCGGATGACAACGGACGGGGAAGGAGGTCCTCGTCCTTAAAGGGAAACGGGCCACTGATATCCAGAGTCAACCTGCCTGCCACAGAAAAAGGGAGCCTACGTTATGGTCACCGTGATTTTGCCAAGTAACACATGTTCCTGGATCAACATATTTTGTTGATCCTGGAACAACATTCCTATCCGAAAATTTAGTCCTAACCTTTTCCCAACCCCTAAACCTAACCCTACCCATAACTAAAATTCATAAAATCAGAGGGAAATGATAGTTGAATAACACTGTTGTGGAAGCGCCTAACCCAAGTTGTAAGCCTAAACTTGACATATATGGTAAACTTGTCCCTCAAATCTGATTTGTTGATTGGAATGTTGTTCCAGGATCAACAAAGATGTTTATCCAGGAACATGTTGTACTTGGTGAAATCACGTTCACCCCTACGGTATATAGATACAATGCAGAGCTACCATCCTTCCAAGGTGGTTTGGATCACATAAGGACCTGAGGGCCCGCTGCGATCCTTATGTGACATACAATCCTTGGTACCTCCAGTCCGCTTGTTCAGATAGGAGGGCCCACACTGCGATCCGAACGGGAGAGCCTCCATGAACGAGAACATAAAGAATCGCAAAGCGATTCAGAAAGGCAGAGCCCCCGCGGCGCCTGAACGGAAAGCTCACACTGCGACTCGACCGGGAGAGCTCCCACTGCGTTTCGAAGGAGAGAGCCCCTGATAAATAAATGGGAAGCTCACTCTGCAAGTCGAACGGGAGAGCCAACACTGCAAGTTGAACGGAAGAGCCTGCACAGTATCTGGACGGGGGAGCCCACACAGCAATTTGAATGGAAAAGCCCACTCCAGGAGTGGTAGCTAACACACATCCGAAAAGGGAGAGCTCTCACTGCATCCAGATGACTACGAGCCCTGTGGGGCTTGGTAAGCGGGGAGATGCAAAAATAGTAGGGAGAAGCGGCCCAGACTCAGAAAGATGCTAGTGTTTGTGATGTAGATCCGATCGAACATATGTTGTTTTGAAGGTGTGCGACAACCATTGATGGGTCATTTTAATTTGGTGTTTGGATAGGCCCCTCTGGGCTGCTGTGGTGGCTGCACTTATGCAAAAAGATGAAAAGAAAAATGGATGGTTTTGGGATTATTTTGAACCACTGTCTGGAGACAGGGAGGTTTTTTTATGGTCAAAAAAAAGAGTCGAGAAGAGGTGATTTGGGATTTCCTCTTGTGAAGCGCTTTGGACCTGAAGAAGTGTTTAGTGTTGGAAAAAGATGGATGCTGGGTGGAGGGCTCCATTACTGACTGGTGTCCAAGATGGGATTTGGGATTTCCTCTTGTGAAGAAAAAGGGCTATGGACTGGTATAGTTAAATGGGTTTGGCAAATTGAAAAGAGACTGAGGAAGCCAAAGAAAGCCAAATTTAACAAGGCATCTGGGGTTCTTGTTTAGTTGGGGGAAAATAAACATGAGCGGACAGTAGTTAAGCAGATGTTAAGAATGTGGATGGTTAAAGGTTGTCTGGTGTTTGGCTGAGGGGGAATGGTTTTTGTAAACCTCTGATGAGTGATATCTGGGGATTTGAAAAGTCGGCACACTGTTGGCCATGGATGAGCTTGGAAAGCAATGTATGCCACTGAGATTTGTTTGATTGACTTTGATTGTTCCTGGCTGAATTGGTATGATGGAGGTAAGAGATGAAGGAGGTAAGAGATGAAGGAGGATATTGAGAGGAGGGAAAACTCTGGGAAAAAAAGGTTTGAAGTGTTATGGGAGAAACTGCTTGCAGTATGTTATTTGTGGATGTGGTATGAAGATGTCTTGAGGGAATGGACCAGATGAATATGAGTTCTGAATTAGGAGGAACTGGAGTTGGATTGGATTCTGCTTCCAGAGCCAATGTTCTAAATTTGAAAAACGAGATAAAGCATCTGTGATTTTATTTTGGTGACCTGGGATATGTTCATCTATGATGACGAACTGGTGACAGGTGGAAATTCTAAGGGGCATTTAACAATTCAGAACCCCATAGATAGGCTGCTACTACTATGGGATACAGGCTGAACAGAATGATTGCTTGGTCTATGTTGTGGTGGTGGAGAATTCATCTAATTTGGCTACTCCAATTGGGCTTATGCAGAATAATTAGAAAGGTGGAGAATCAAAAGGGGCTGATCATAAATCCAGATTCTAATTCTTTTTGATGAGGGCTTCCACTATATTGGGTTCAGCTGTTGCGGATTATAAGTTATTGCAGATCAAATGGAGTCAGGTATACTTTCTGGACTGTGGCTGAAATTTTCTTTCAGGCCTGAAAGAAAGAACTGGTTGGAAGTTTTTGTCTGGATGGTGTCCATTTCACTAGCTAACAGGAAAATAATGATTGGAGAAGAGAGAGGCTACACACTTAGCAGCAAAAAGCTTGAGGTAGATATAAAAATGACTACTCTGAAGGAGGAAGATCAATATCTGCACCTGATAGAATTAGGGAACGGTTATGGGTTGAGAATGGAGGTTGTTCCATGGTGACTGCATTGGGAGGAGCTGGAAGAGGGACTCCTGTGGCGAGAGAATGAGCTGGAAAGCGGATCGGACCTGAAGAAGTGTTTAGTGTTGGAAAAAGATGGATGCTAGGTGGAGGGCTCCATTACTGACTGGTGTCCAAGGTGCTAACTGCCCCATTCAGTTTCAGTCTCCCCTGCACACATTCACACCTCTCCGTCCTGCTTATGGCTCTAATTATCCTTTTCTTTTGTCTCTATTATAATTAATTCACATTTATTTGTATAGCGCTTTTCACGATACATATCATTTCAAAGCAGCTTTACAGACAATGCATGTCAACGTTACAATTTAAAGAATGCAGTTAGCAAAAAAATTTAATAATTTAGGCAATTAATTTACAATCACTGTTAGCAGTTTAACTGAAAGTAGAAGCAGTGAGTTCCTGGAAAAATGAATTACATATTAACAATAATTAGGATGTAGAAATTGTGCAATGTGCATGTTGATCCAGATGATTGCGTCTTCTGAAATCCTCGCAGGAGTTGGCGCCGTCTCTTCATATGTGTTGGTCATCTGAGGTCTTCTTAAGAGGCTGGATCCAAACTGAAGCTGAAGTCCTCTCTAGTCACCTCGGGACGGGCATCCCGAGGCAAAACAGAAAAGCAAATGGAGAATAATTAGCGTAGCTGCTGTTCATAACATTAAGCAAAGATAGTCATGTGCAATTGATCTGATATGAGATGCATTATGTGAATGCTTGGCTAAAGAGATGCGTCTTTAATCTAGATTTAAACTGGGTGAGCGAGTCTGAGCCCCGAACATTATCAGGAAGGCTATTCCAGAGTTTCGGAGCCAAATGTGAAAACGCTCTCCCTCCTTTAGTGGACTTAGATATCCTAGGTACAACCAGAAGTCCAGAATTTTGTGATCTTAAAGAGCGTGAAGGATTGTAGGGCGATAGAAGATTGGTTAACCCTCTGGAGTCTGAGGCTGATTTTGGGCCCTGGAGAAGTTTTGACATGCCCTGACATTTGTGCTTTTATCAGTTGGTTATAAACATATTAATGACAAAAGTGTCATTACACTGTATTCAGCACAAACTAGGCTACCATAATATGTGAGCAACAAGTATGTACATGTTAGTATTTTTGAGAGGATTACGTATATGCGTAGTTTTTGAAAAAACAAAAAACAAAAGTAACTGAAACAATGCCTCAAAATGCATACTAAATGTTTTTTCACAAGACTTTTGAGAATTGTATATTTTAGTGTAGAGTTTTTGCTTCAAAATGATGTGAAAATGATCCTCCCTACTCTGACGCATAAAACATTGTAATGATTTTAAATTTCTAAGACACATTTTGTTTAGGTAGGCCATATGCGAAGAGGTGTGACTCTTCATGAATAATGAAGTGATTTACACCTGGGGAGATTAAGACCCTGCCCCTAATGAGCTGCATAATGAGCCATTCAGTCAGGAATGTGACTGAGTCAACTAAGAAAATGCAAAGACAAGACATATCATTGTTTTTTTTCTTTTTTATTTAAAATAAATTTAACAATATAATCCAAATATGAATTAGGGTCAAAGGCACATTTTGTGTATACAGGCAAATAAAGGTAAGGTTTATAAAAAAGCCCACTCTTACACCCTATACATAACCTGCTTGATCACATATAGATAATCTTTGCAGCCCAATGGTCAGTGGGAGGTGGTGAACAGTTCCTTTTCAACTGAAGACACAAGTAAATGTCACATGCCTGGCATTTCCAAGGTGTGTCTTGCCTTTTACCAAGCTGTACTTTGCAAAGCATGCAGTTCCGACAACCAGCGGTGGCATTATTCCTTGCATCTGATGTCAGTTCTGCTCCTGGAACCGGTACATGGTCACTTTTTGTCCGTTTTGGAGCTGCTTTCTGTGACAAAACACCACAGAGCTCTGCAATAAGCTGTTCTATGAACTCTGTATGGGTCATGGTACCGTATAGGTCTTTGTGTATAATGAAAGCGTTTGTGGCAGCAATGTCCAGGAAGTGTAGAAAGATCTTTCTGTACCACTTCATTGTTTTGTGTTGTGTTGTGTAGTGTTGTATCAGCTGATCAGACAGGTCGACACCCCCCATGTGTTTGTTGTATGCAGTCACAGGTGCAGGACACGGAAATGTCTTTGTCCTCCATGTACCTTGTGATTTCACCCTCCTCTGCACAGTGTCTCCACTATAAGCAGCATGGATGGTAGAACAGACAGATACCTCTCGTGTGTCCATCCACTTGACAAATACAAGAGCTCCATCCCGAATCCACCTGATGGATCCTCTGGCAGATTTTTTAGAGAGTGAATTAGCTGCATTACGAGGGCAGTCCTTCCTGTTGTCTCTGTATGTCCCACAGGCACCAAACTTCATGGCAAACATGTCTGTCAGGAGCTTAGGACTTGTGTAGAAATTGTCCATGTACAGATGGTACCCAGAGCCTAAAACTTTACAGTCCAGAAGAGATGTCACCGCATCATATGATAGTCCATGCCCTGTGGGAAAGTTGTTCTTTCCTGTGTACACAGAAAAGTCCACAGTGTATCCATTTGATGAATCAGCAAGGACAAACAACTTGAAGCCCCACTTGGTTGGCTTGGCTTTCATGTATTGTCTCATTCCAGTGTTTGCTTTACATGCCACCATTCTTTCATCCACAGTCAAGTTCCGTTTAGGATGGTAGATTGCTTTACAAGCATGGCGGATTGTGTCCATGAGTGGTTTGACCCTGAAAAGACTGTCATTATCAGCTGTTCCCCTCTTTCTGTCATTCTCCTTGTCTTCATCTGGGTGGCTCATGTGCACATTCCATGAAATGGTGCAGTATCTGTCTCTTGACATGATTGTAGCAGGAAAAGGCACAGAGAAAAGACTGCTCTGCCGCCAGTAGTCACTGATGGAGCTCATCTTCACCATAGCCATGTAAAACAGCAGTCCAATGTAGCGGTACATCTCACCGATGCTGATATCTGTCCATTTATATTTACATCCCTGTAACGCCTGGATGGATCCGTTCAGAGTCGATAAACTTTGGAGTTTTCAGAACGCTTTTAACCTGGTGAACTTTGTTTATAAATCACTAAATCGGCGCCGGACGGCTGTGACTTTCGGCAGGTTTGTGGGCCTGCGATGGTAAACAGAAAAGTCCAACTTCCTCACTTTGGTGACTTCAAAAGGAGCACCCCCCCCAGAGACTGACCAGATCCACATTCCAACACCCCACACACACAGGGACACACAAAAACACACACACAGACAAATACAGAAACTCACAAACATACATTTTTGACTGTATATGTAAAATACAAATTATGCCAACATATACCCATCCTGTATTTTGAAGCGTATGCATGTTTCCTAGTGTTTAAAGGAGTGTATTTGTGCTAGTGTGCATGGTAATAGTGGAATTCTGTCTGTAAACCATAACTTCTTCCCTATGCCTTTCCGACCTATCGAGTTTGATCTCGTTTTAAAGCTCCGGACTTGAGCTATTCATTGAGACATGTCACAAAACGGACAAATTCATTTTTCTATGTGTTTAATGATCCTGTGAAGAACGTACTCCATCTCGAAATCCGATCGGATAATCATCAAGTATGCAAATTCAGCTAGGAGACCAAACAAAGCAACTTTGCCCGCCAAATAGTGCTGCGCATCTATTGGTCGCTACAATTCAGGAGGTGTGTTAGCTTGGGTTTCCATAAAGACAACGACACACACCTTCACTCGCTCTCTTCGCTCTCTCTTCTTCTTCTCCTTTGTCTCCCGACTGACTCACGAGCACCTCATGCACGGACGCCTCAGGTGACCGCGCTTTCCAACCACGCGCGCAGCTCGGGAGGACCACTTCTTTAGACTCTCTCTCTCTTCGGCTAAGTTACTTAAGCTTAAACCTCTTTTGAAAACCCCGCCGGAGAAACCCTCTCTGAAAGGACCAACCCAGCCAGGCGCATTGAAACTGCTACACACGGACTTGAACCAATAAGCAAGTATTATCATTTATCTGAATTTGTCTAAACTGATTTCTGTGCTGGCTCTCTCTCTCAAAAAGGTTTAACAAAGAATTTGCCATCCTTTGATCATCTTTCTTTCCATGTCTTTTCTTCATTTTCACTCTTGTGTATATATATGTGTATACCTTCTGTATATATTTTAGACGTATAATCTCAGTCATAGCTGCATATATTAAACACTTTAATTCATGCTCGATTGTTCTGTTCGTTCTTTCAACTGAAGACCAAGTCACTTTAACGTTTTTCGATCGCTTTATGCTTTAGTTATTTTCATGGCCAGAGAATAACTCTGTTTATAATATTCTGTGAGGGACTTAGTTTGCTGGACAAACGAACAGTTTCTCTAAATAATTATTAAACCAGAACTAATCATATATGTAATTGATTATAATTCGTTGTAATTGATTCACAATATATGTTTAATTCCCCGTTGGGTCGATATATGAATCATAATTTATTCATAACCTTATGAATTATTATATTCATATTTCATCCATAAATTTAGTAATAACCGCTACATTCGTTATATATTACAGTTTTTGGTGGAGAATTTAAAGGCACGTTTTAAATTTGGTTTTCGGTAAAAGAGCAATGTAGAATAATTTTGTATGATTTAATGTACATGCGCGCTTTATTCAGTGAGAAGACGCACGGGTCCTCACTCTACGCACCGTTAACAAGCTGCTGTTTGTGTCTAAAAACACTGCAGGCCTAGCCTTGGTTGACCGTGAAATACACTGCAGTCCATTAATATTTCAAGCTCGTATCTGTGAAGGACGACAATCTTTGCAGTAAGTTACAGTTTTGAATATTAATTTCCGCTTGAATAAACGAATTGAGTCATATTCAGCGCTTTGAAAGATTTGTGGGACGAGTTTCTCCCACCTATCTCTAAAAAGGCCTTATTATATTTGCCACTATTAATCTGAATTAATTGTGTCGTCCAAATAATTCACAATAGTTGGCGCTCCTGGGTTACGTCGTCTGGCCTAGCTACCCAAACCACGTGATCCCCGTTACAGATCTAATCGGAAAGCAGTCCGTCTGATTTATCGATTGGTGTGTAATAATTCGGAGCTCATATCAGCATCCTGATCCAATGTTGATTAGTAACAGCGGCGAAGCAATCCCGCAAAAGTTACATATTCGCGTGCATTAAAGTTGCACCAAAGGGACTGATTCCCAGAGTTGTGTACCCGTGAGTAAAACGGTACATATATATTTATGAAAGAATCCGCTGAGGTTCTATAGTTGTAATCGTGATCATGCAGTTAAAACAGCGTAAGGGTCAGAACCCCACAAACGCGTTGGTTTTTATATCACGAATTAAAGAAAGGGGATGCAGTCACTCTGACCCGACGCCAGAGGGCAGTCTGCTCAGGTGTGGCACCCCTCCCTACTTATTGGTTGTGTGGACTCATTGACGCCACCGCGTGGACGTTCTGAGTTAAAGCCGCTCCCTACTTTGAACTGAAATTATCTCCAAATTATCTTTTGCTTCTCTATACTGCGGGGAGTTGTAAAAATAATTTGCTTTTGGTGGTTATGCTTTCCAATCATTGTTGGAATGTGGTTTACTGATTTAAATTTAATTTAAACACGTTTAAATTTTTAATTTAAATTAATTAAGTTTCCCTTCCAACAAGGGAATTCACTTTCTGAGAGTGCGCCCCCTGGTGGACACTGCCAGATAAGTCAATTCTCTTTTCCTTGCATTCTTGTCCTGTGTTCACAGATCTACTCTATTCTATTTTAGTTTATTTTAGTTTATGTATTTTATTTTTATTCTACTTTGTTTTATTTCATCTATTCCCTTTTTGTCTGTTCTCTCTCTTCCTCTCAAGTTATTTCTTTATTTTTACTTTGGAAATTCATTCCCTTTTATTACTTAATGTTTTATTTTATTCACTCTTAGCCCTGTGTCCTGTTTGTTATTGCCCAAGTAATAACATTCACGCACACCCAAGCCTCCCTTATTTCATACACTTATTTTAAATTTAATTAAATAACATTTAATTGAATTTTAAAATTAAGTAGTGTCAATCAGTTGGCATTTTGCTCATCAACAAGCAATTCTCTTTAGGGAATCTGCAAATAGGGAAGGCTTTCTCCTTTCTTTCTCCCATTCTGTTATTCTATGCACTCATTTAAATTTAATTGAACAGAGTTTAATTCAAATTTGAATCAAGTGCATCTGATTTGTTTTTGTTTTATTTTATTTTTACTTTATTTTTACTATTTTAGACCCCTACTCTTTTATCCTACACACTTAATTATTTAAATTCTATTTAAACAAGATTTAAATTGAGATTTAAATTTACAATTAAGTCGTGTTTACCTGACTGTTTGTGCACTTGCAGATAAGGCCCTTTAGCGCCCTGTGGTGAGCTGACGGTTGCTCCAGTGAGTTCCAGTGAGTGGAACTGCCTAGCCTAGCGTGTCTTACACTAACCGTGTGTGAATCGTGGACATTCTGACCTCGTATCACGGGCAACACGCAAGGACATCGGCGAGTTGTGTATCAGGTACAGGGAGGCAACGAGACCCGGGGTGACAACAAACGGCAATTTTGTTTAATTTCCCTGCTCAGGCTTCTGCACGACAGAACCGCCCGTTTGGAGTAACTGCCCGTAAAGGGGACAGACTCTGAGTTCAGGGAAAACTCAATTTTGACTGGTCACTCGGGCCGTTGGCGCAAATACCTTACCGAAGTGCGCAATTGTGCTGATGTTCCCTGTTTGAGAGGTTGCACCGTGTTACAAAGGGGACAGGTGACCACGGACACCGCAGTGGAGTGTTTGAACGTCGAGGAAAGGTTGCCTGCCATTGAGTTCTTGTCTGAGCACCCACAATTCACCCAGGCCTAAATTAGTGACATGCAGTCACTTCACCTAATTGAAAGCCACAGAATATTACATATTCTTTGATTATTCAGGTGCGGGCCAACCCTTATACTCTTGAGCCATACCATCCCTCTAGGTTTTATGACACAACAGTGCACTCGCCTGGCCCCGTCATAAACCCAGCTGTGATAGGAAGTTTAAGTTCACTTCTCCCCTCTAGCCCTTCTGTTTGATTTTATTGTTTTATCCTCTCTATTTGTTTACCAGTCTATTTCATTTAACTGCATCCATCCTGTTCTGTTCTGTTCTGTTTTGCTTTTCCACTGTGTTTGTTTCTTTCAGTTCATGTAAAAGCAGAGCCTGTGAGAGCCATCATGGAAAACTGAGGAATAGATAGATGACCGAGCAGCGAGAGTCAAAGGACTCTTAGGGCTACCGCCTGTCAAATTCTTTGTTTAAATCCGGCACTCACCCACACAAATTGACCCGCGTGGTCCTTTTGGCTATTGACAATTAAGTGTCTAGCCTACATTCCACTAACTGTCTGCACCAGTTAACTGGAACCAAACCAAAGAATTATATAATCATGCATTATTATAAGTCGTTAGTTCTGCGCGTGCTTGCATTGGTTCTGTTTGTGCTGTCTTTCTCTCGCCAACAGCAAGCTAACGTGTTCAGAGCAGCCAGCCCCAGCACCCACGGGGACCGACTCAAGACCTGGTTGGGCTCCCTGACCAGCATGTTCCTGCCCAACGCCGCTGTGGATCCCCAGCACCCAAGCAACGAGCAGCTGGACGACAACCTGAAACGACTGATGGCTCACGATCCGACGGCGAGCTACAAAGAATGGGCGAAAGTCATCCGAGCCATCGCCCACAACCTCAAGCTCCAGGCGGAGGATGCCCGGAGGAATCAGGCCCAGATTCATCGTCACCACGATCAGCGACTCGTCGAGACCCAGGACCAGCGTCGGACAGCGGATGAATCCAAACCCGAGCTACAGGAGGAGCTGCAAAGACTTCAAAAAGCCCTTGCAGAACTCCACCTGGAGGTGGAGCGTAGAGAACTGACTGAAAACCTCCAACACCGCGAAGCTCCCCTAGCCAAAGCAGAGACTAAGCCGAAAGACAGACACACTAAAGCCCTGACCTGTGAAAATCATCTTAAACAGGCCCAGAAAGGAGTTATGGCTCCGAAACAACAAAGAGACTATGTAAATGAACTTGACACTGGTTACAGAGTACTGAAAAGTGGCATGGGAGGGGAAACACACATCACAGAGTTTCCCCTAACCAGTCAAGAAGCCCTAATTCCAAATGGGGTTAAAAGTCCACTGCCCAAAACGTCCAGCGGCCAAGAAACTTTGCCAGCAGCTGTCACATCCAACTGCCAGCACCTGCAACAGGCTCTGAGCCAAAAGCTTTCTGACCCTGCATCAGATCAAGGGCTCCCTGCTGCCATGGACCTAAAACGGGGCAGACTGAAAGACCCAGACACTTGCTACAGCCGACTGCAAATGGCCTACGTCAGAGCACGTAACCATCCAGCAATGGAGGAAGATTTCATCCTCAAAACTCTGTTTCTCCGAGAGCTGCACCCGGCGGTGAGTGATCATCTGGCAGCCTTGGCCTGCTCACGCAGTATGTCTACTCAGCAGCTGCAAAACTTGGTCGATGAAGCTCACTCCAAGCAGAACACTGCTCCTGAAAAGACTGTAGAAAATCAAACCAGTTACAAAGTCGCTGATCACTGCCCAGAAACCTGTCCTTACCTTGTTGAAAGACTGAGAAATGAAGCTGAAAGCCGAAATCAGACTCTCAAGTCACAAAGATGTGAGCTGAATGTGCAGTCGCACAGTCCAAATGAGGTCCATCTTGAACACACAGCTCCCACGCACCACACCATTGGTCGAGTGAGCCTGGTACCTCCTGTGTGCGTAGCGCAAATGGACACGTTTCTCTGTTTCACCCACAAAGACCTGCTAGACTGTTTTGAGCCCTTATTGAATGCCAGACCGCTGAAAATCTGGGCTCAAGTGTGTGAACTTCTGCCTTCCCAGTCACCCAGACCACCTGAGCCAGACGGTCAGGTCACAGAGGTCGCGGGAAATCTCCCAGCTAACCGCGGGAACCCCGTCTCAGAGCACAGTTCAAGTTCGCTACCCGCTACCAACCATAGACTGTAACTCCCTCTGCTCCAAGGTCACGACAGCTGAATGATGTAACTACAGCAGACATTATTCTCACACTGTGGGCAGACAACTCAGCCTTCAGCCACACGCTGTTAAGTGCTCTCAGTGAAGGAACACCGGACCTCCCATTTGTCAACAAGCAAACACACTTTCCACTAGACTTTCGTCTGCCAACCATGATGACTGTCAAGGACATCTGCGTTGTGAACTTCAAATGGAACAACCGGCATTTAACCCATCGCTTCCTGGTCCTTCCAGACCTCCTGATGCACTCTAATGCTCATACGGACAGTGCAAATGAGCTGTTGTGGGCCCCAATGACTGTACAGCTTCCTGTTGTTCTTGTCAACACTGCCAACTTCCTGTCAGGCCAGACCACCCAACAGGTCTGCATCCTGATCAACATACAGGAACCTGTAGTACCACCTTACACCAAAGGGGGTGCTATTTGGATCAACATACAGGAAATTGTAGTACCACCTTACACCAAAGGGGGTGCTGTTTGGCTCCACACACAGGAAACGGTAGTGCCACCTTACACCAAAGGGGGTGCTGTTTGGCTCAACAAGCAATGTGGTCAAACCCTAAGCCACATGCTGGGCCCCCTTCACACTTTCACCTGAAGGCGTGGAACTTGGACTTGCTCTAAAAGCCACACCGCTAACTGAAGTGTCACCTTACGTAGTCCACAGCTGGCTCAACGAATGCATGGTCACAGACATCAGCCTTCCCATAGCCTACCATCTAGAATGGATAATGGACCACGGCCCCTATGACTTTGAACTCAGGTTAACAGTCATTAACTTAATACCAGCTGCCATGGTCCCAGAAGGAAGCTTAAGCAACACAAGTTTCACAGCATCCTTCAAGAGCATCTCCATCACCCCCCATCAAACTGGTACCCACAGAACAGGTGCGCAGAACGGAGCTGATGGAGGACAAACACCTTGCAGTACCCACAGTCTCTGACCAGCCTGCCTGTGAAACTCAAAAAGGCGCTGCACCTCTGACAGCCAACCTGACAGTTAACACTTCAACAGAGGAGCCATTCCCCAGGTTGGAGTCTAAAGGCCAACAGATTCAGAAAGATGCAAATGTCCCAAAGAATGATGCAGACTGTCAAAAACTTCAACAGTTCCTGAACGAATCCAGAGTGTCATTTGCCAAAGACTCTTTAGACTGTGGCCTCACTAACTTTCATACAATGGGTGCTTCCACACACCCAAATGCTCCTCCCACCTTCATCAAACAGTACAATGGTCCTATTGCCTCACATGAACCAGTGCAGGAAACTATTCGTTTCATGGAAGAAAAAGGTGTTAGCTGCCCATGCAACAGCACCTATTCAGTCTCCATCTGGTCCATTGTCAAACCAGACAGCAAGTGGCGACCCACCATCGACTTCAGGATGTCAAACCAGCAAGTGCCACTGCCACGACGTGCCAGAAAGCACAAGTCTGCACAGAGCGGAGATTCAGCTGCCTGTCCAAAACTGCTATAACAGCACACCAGCGTTGACACTTGAGATACTGGTACCCCAACAACAGCGACCAGCCTGTCACAGATACCTCAAAGAGAATGCGTGCCAAGGAATGCCCACGGCCTACGTCGATGGACGTTCCTACAACCATGAGAGCATCTTACAGGCAAGTGCAAGGGCACGATGGTTAAACAACCAACCCTGCCAACCACAGAACAGCAGGTGGGGTCCCCAGTCATGTCAGTATGGTGAAGCAGCAGCTACACTCAAAACCCTTCACGTCTCCTCAGCTCATAACATCAGAGAACTCATGTGCACAGACTCACACTATGCCAGACCTTGTTTCACATGCCATCCTCTGGGCTGGAAACAAACTGGTTTCAAGACTGAATGCAACCAGCAGGTGAAACGTCAACACATGTTCCAAACACGTGATGACATCACCCAAACACACGACACGGTCGTTTACGGGGAAAAGGTGAAAAGATGCTTAAAGCAACCAGGGCGTGACAAAGGCGTGAACGACCAAACTAATGCCCTTGCCAAGACTGGCACCCTGCATAACAAACTATGGTCACACCCACCCCAGTCACCCACCCTTAGTATGGCAAAAACAACTACCCGCAGCCAGCGGACTGTTCCCGCAACATTTCCCGCCTTACTGCCACTGCCACTGACAACCAAACTTGCCAACACTTCCATGCGAAATGCTTTGCACCACCGCTCATACCCCTCCAACCTCCCATTCACGGCATCTGGTCCCACGACGGCCCCTGGCCACAAACAACTACATGAGACCAACCACATGCTGCGTGTGGGAGTGAACTTTCTAAAATATGTCCCTGATGCCCTCACAGCGCCAAAGCTTATACTGCCACAGGGCCAAAAGGGGGGTGAACGGATATACACCCACAATACACCATGTGCCAAACACCATGGCACCAGAACTGTTTATGAGACTTTGAAACAAGTGGTGTACTGGCCCAGCATGCAGAAAGATGTGGCAGAGTATGTCAGAGAATATCAGGTTTGCTGTCAAGTCCAAACTGCAAACGCAAGTCACAGAGCTCAACTGCAAAACCGAGGAGTCACGTTTCCACGGTCAGTCGATCAGAAAGACTGGACTGTAAAACCTCCTCTGATGCTCATGGCCATCACAGACACCATACAGGAGTCAACTCAGGTGTTCCCCACAGAACTACTGATGGCACGGCAGGTGCCACTGCCGCTGCACCTGTACCAACCAGGAGGCTCGAGTCTCATCCCAGCCTACCCCACTCATCAGCATCACAACAAGCTCCGCCTACAGCTGAGAGAACCACTCGCAACACAGAGCCAAACCCTGCAAATCACCTGCAAATCCCGGAAAGGTATTGTGGTGGTTCTCTGTAATCACAGCTTCCTGCTGATCCAAACGGCGAACTCAATGAAGCAACTGTTTACAGCCTTCCCAAATGACTTTGCCCAAAATCAGCTGGTCATAGCTCTGATGACAGACCTGCTGCGAGAAGTTAGCTTCTCTATGGACAGAGTGGCTATGAATAGGATCCCTCAGTATCCTACACAAAGTGTGCTGGACTTTGCTACTGGCAGACCCACCAAGACTGTTCCAGCCCACCTCACTGACTCCCTGGGTGCTGCCATCCTACTGCACGTCGACCCTGAGCAGAATGAGTTGGCTGTCCTTCTCAATCTACCCAGCGGTGAACGAGATAACATCTCCAGACCCAAAGACAAGGTCAATATCAGGTGGTGGCAATGTAACACCCATGCCAAGAAACACACCTCAGATGTGGTAGCCCACCACAACAGCAACCCACGGCTGTGCCTGGCTCCCCACTTTAGCAGGTGTAGTTTCACCAAAGACTTTCAGTACTTCTGCCCAAACCAGCTCTTCCTCAGAAACCACACTGAAGGAATGGGCCGGTTGCAGCCCATGACCAGCGACACACGCTGCCCGGCCAAACCTCACACCCCAGTCATCGGAACACAAGCCGAGATGGTGGGTGATCAACTGCTCATCCACACCCCCACTCATGCTGCCACCCTAACCTACAATCAGCACAGCACCGCCACTCGTGTCAACCTGCCCAATCCAAGTAAGTGGATCCAGGTACCCCTGGGTTCCATCCTTCATCGCAGCCATCTGGCAGTGTACTGTCTCTCAAGCAAAGAGGACCAGTCAGAACTGGAAATCCCATCCTCCTCCAGGAATCACCATAACGCCTTAGATCCAGGACTGGAACTGAGGATTGACAAAAGGGGGTCCCAGCTAAGTGACAGTACTCCCATCGATGCAACCCTCCAAGCACTCTCACGACTGCCTGTCCTGACCAGCTCACCTAGAGCCCGAGCTTGGACTGCTGCCAACACAGTCCGTTGCCTCCCCATGGCAATCAAGTACGCACTCGCCCTGGGCCTGGCCTTCATCCTATCCAAAGCGACCAAAGGGATGCAAGAGTCCACAGACAAGTGCCCATCCGCCCTTCCTCAAGGACCAGTAGGAACCACCTGCTGTGTGACCATCCGGATCCATGTGCCATCAAACTTGGTTAACGTCCAACGAAGTCCGCACAGGAACTTCGTTGGCCGAAAGGGGGACTGTAACGCCTGGATGGATCCGTTCAGAGTCAATAAACTTTGGAGTTTTCAGAACGCTTTTAACCTGGTGAACTTTGTTTATAAATCACTAAATCGGCGCCGGACGGCTGTGACTTTCGGCAGGTTTGTGGGCCTGCGATGGTAAACAGAAAAGTCCAACTTCCTCACTTTGGTGACTTCAAAAGGAGCACCCCCCCCAGAGACTGACCAGATCCACATTCCAACACCCCACACACACAGGGACACACAAAAACACACACACAGACACATACAGAAACTCACAAACATAAATTTTTGACTGTATATGTAAAATACAAATTATGCCAACATATACCCATCCTGTATTTTGAAGCGTATGCATGTTTCCTAGTGTTTAAAGGAGTGTATTTGTGCTAGTGTGCATGGTAATAGTGGAATTCTGTCTGTAAACCATAACTTCTTCCCTATGCCTTTCCGACCTATCGAGTTTGATCTCGTTTTAAAGCTCCGGACTTGAGCTATTCATTGAGACATGTCACAAAACGGACAAATGCATTTTTCTATGTGTTTAATGATCCTGTGAAGAACGTACTCCATCTCGAAATCCGATCGGATAATCATCAAGTATGCAAATTCAGCTAGGAGACCAAAGAAAGCAACTTTGCTCGCCAAATAGTGCTGCGCATCTATTGGTCGCTACAATTCAGGAGGTGTGTTAGCTTGGGTTTCCATAAAGACAACGACACACACCTTCACTCGCTCTCTTCGCTCTCTCTTCTTCTTCTCCTTTGTCTCCCGACTGACTCACAAGCACCTCGTGCACGGACGCCTCAGGTGACCGCGCTTCCCAACCATGCGCGCAGCTCGGGAGGACCACTTCTTTAGACTCTCTCTCTCTTCGGCTAAGTTACTTAAGCTTAAACCTCTTTTGAAAACCCCGCCGGAGAAACCCTCTCTGAAAGGACCAACCCAGCCAGGCGCATTGAAACTGCTACACACGGACTTGAACCAATAAGCAAGTATTATCATTTATCTGAATTTGTCTAAACTGATTTATGTGCTGGCTCTCTCTCTCAAAAAGGTTTAACAAAGAATTTGCCATCCTTTGATCATCTTTCTTTCCATGTCTTTTCTTCATTTTCACTCTTGTGTATATATATGTGTATACCTTCTGTATATATTTTAGACGTATAATCTCAGTCATAGCTGCATATATTAAACATGCTCGATTGTTCTGTTCGTTCTTTCAACTGAAGACCAAGTCACTTTAACGTTTTTCGATCACTTTATGCTTTAGTTATTTTCATGGCCAGAGAATAACTCTGTTTATAATATTCTGTGAGGGACTTAGTTTGCTGGACAAACGAACAGTTTCTCTAAATAATTATTAAACCAGAACTAATCATATATGTAATTGATTATAATTCGTTGTAATTGATTCACAATATATGTTTAATTCCCCGTTGGGTCGATATATGAATCATAATTTATTCATAACCTTATGAATTATTATATTCATATTTCATCCATAAATTTAGTAATAACCGCTACATTCGTTATATATTACATCCCTTTGCCCTTTGCAACTTGTCTGAATGTTTGTCTTGGCCTTTTTTGCAAGGGGTTTTGGAGCACTCTCATTAGGGATATAGCTGGAGAAAAAAAAAGCAGTGAGATGGTTATTACACAAGGAGCTATACTATTTGCATCATCAATAACTAATACTAATATAATGTTTATTATTTTATATATTAACATTACCAAACACTAATGCTAATATATTGTGCACGCATAAGAAAGAAAGCCATACAGACACATTTATACATACACTACCGTTCAAAAGTTTGGGACCACTAAGATTTTTAATGTTTTTAAAATAAGTTTCGTCTGCTCACCAAGGCTACATTTATTTAATTAAAAATACAGTACAAACAGTAATATTGTGAAATATTATTACAATTTAAAATAACTGTTTTCTATTTGAATATATTTCACAAAGTCATTTATTCTCGTGTTGGCAAAGCTGAATTTTCAGCATCATTACTCCAGTCTTCAGTGTCACATGATCCTTCAGAAATAATTCTAATATGATGATTTGCTACTTAAGAAACATTTGTGAACAATTGTAAACAATAAATGTTTCTTGAGCAGCAAATCATCATATTAGAATGATTACTGAAGGATCATGCGACACTGTAGACTGGAGTAATGATGCTGAAAATTCAGCTTTGATCACAGAAATAAATTACACTTTACTATATATTCAAATAGAAAACAGTTATTTTAAATTGTAATAATATTTCACAATATTACTGTTTTTACTGTATTTTTAATTAAATAAATGTAGCCTTGGTGAGCAGACGAAACTTATTTTAAAAACATAAAAAATCTTACCGATTTCAAACTTTTGAACGGTAGTGTACATAGGCCTACCATATAGTGGGTAAATGTGTACTTACTCTTTCTCATTTCCACCTGTGTTGCTGTGTGCCCTCTTAGTGGGAATTGCAGGTGAATGCGAGAGTGATGGATCCACATTCCTAAAAAAAAAAATTGTCAAAAAAAACCCTGTTATTATTAGCATATAAGATACTACTCTCATATCATTAGCTATGCATAACTGACAGAAAAGTAACAGGTATACAAGCATGCTGTATATGTCTGTCAACTGGCCATTACCGGACAAAGTGTGCGAATGTGTAAACATTTACAGTCTGCTATATCAGTTAGCACATTTAGCAAATAGCAACACGTTCGCGCATTTTACAACCAAGCATATTTTAGCACATTCACGCCTATCATATAGACGCTACTTAACTGCATGCAGTAAATAGATCTAACGTGTGTATCCAACGTATGTATGCATAATAATAAGTCGAATATCAACAGAAAAGCATTCTATTTATAAGTATTTTTATGAGATAAAGTTATATATATATAGAGTTATATAGACAGATGTAAATATAAGGCAAATATAGATGTACGCTTATATAGAAAAAAACACGTCAAATAATTTAAGTAAAACTAAATCACTTACTCATCAGAAACTGTATCTTCAGCTGGATCAAGTCACTCTTCAAAATGCAGATGTTCATCGTCAGAGTCGTGTTCTTCTTCCGAGGAAAAAGTGAACTCTTCCTCACTGTCCAGGACCATCTGAAGAGCCTGCTCACCTGTGTAGCGTGCCATCTTCCAAACGCGCAGGAAAGCGAATGCATCTGATGAAACTTGATGCTTTTTAAGACGCTGTTAGGGGCGTTTACAGTTTGCATAGATCGCCTCAGCACATTATCTTATGAATAGAGCGCTCTGCGCGTGGGCGGGCACACATTAAAGATAATTAGGTCAGACAGGAGAAACAGTACCTCTCTTTACTTTTATACTGATTACATAAAGGGAGAATATTTGTTTTAGAATTTATTTGTTTCGTTTAAAAGTAGATACTTAAAGCTTTCCAAAGACATATCTCTCATGTCCATGTAGCATGTATAAGCCATCTATTTTAGTTACTTTTAGTGACTAATTTTGGAATGATGTTTGCAGAGACTGAAAAGGCAGGACAGCACACCCTGTATATTTTATTTATTTTTAAAAAGCACAAAGTTTTATTTTGATTGTGAGTGTACACAAATAAAAGAAGACATTCTATAGTTTCAATTGATGTATTACTTATGTCTCTATGACAAAAAATGACGGAGTATTTTAAATCTGTTTGGCTGCAATGTGAAAAAAAACCTGCAAAACGCGCCGGCGCGTTTTCAGACCTCAGAGAGTTAAGTACACAGGAGCTAAACCATTTAGAGCCTTATAGGTCAATAGCAATACTTTATAATCGATACGGAACTTAATAGGTAACCAGTGTAGAGATAATTAAATTGGTGTTATATGATCATATTTTCTTGACCTGGTAAGAACTCTAGCAGCTGCATTTTGTACTAATTGTAGCTTGTTTATTGAGGGAGCAGGACAACCAGCTAATAATGCATTACAGTAATCTAGTCGAGACGTCATGAAAGCATGAACTAACTAGATTGAAAATAGCAGAGGGCCTAACACTGATCCTTGCGGCACTCCATAGTTTACTATCGTGACCTTAGATTTTTTCCCCGTTTATATAAACAAAATTGTGACGGTCTGATAGGTACGACCTAAACCACCGTAATGCCTGGCCCTGAATACAAGTGTAATTTTGTAGTCGATCTAGGAGTATTTTATGATCTATAGTGTCGAACGCAGCACTGAGATCAAGTAACACTAGTATTGAGACACAGCCTTGGTCAGAAGCTAGAAGTCAGTCATTTGTAATTTTAACGAGCACAGATTCTGTGCTATGATGAGATCTGAATCCTGACTGAAATTTTTCATAGATAGCGTTTTTTTGCAAGAAGAAGCATAATTGGACCGACACCACTTTTTCTAGTATTTTAGACATAAATGGAAGATTTGAGATGGGTCTGTAATTTGCTAATACGTTTGGATCTAATTGTGGTTTCTTAATGAGAGGCTTAATAACTGCTAGCTTGAACGGTCTTGGGACGTGACCTAGAGATAAAGACGAGTTGATAATATTGAGAAGAGGCTCTTCTGCTACAGGTAACAATTCTTTCAGTAGTTTAGTGGGTATTGGATCTAATAAACATGTTGTTGGTTTAGACGCAGTGATAAGTTTATTTAGCTATTTAGTTTAATTACAGACGTTGTTCTATTCAAGATTTAATCCCCCATTTCTTTCACCAAACTTCTAACTTCACCTTCTTTAAAAGTGTATCTAATGCCTTTCTTGAAAAAAGAGAAAAAAATCAGTGAGCTTTACAATTCAAAATTATTTATTGCATTACATTTGCTCAGAACAGATGCATCTCTGGGCTCGTTAGCATGTTAGCTTAGCACACCAACAAAATACGACAATTTATAAGATTAAAACCATGTTTTTGCTCCAAGTCTATTTATTACTTTCAAAAATGTCGATCTGCATGTTATAGCGATCTCTGGAAGCCTCTTTTAGTTCCAGGAATGTCATATGGTATTTTTCTTCACTGTGTCATTTGTGGACTAAAGGTGCACAGAGCGCCCTCCGGCTGCAGGTATGAGTTGAAAACACAGTAGATGAGAGTATTCAGCGCTCATATGATGACAACAGCGTGTTTTGGGTAAAAATTGAATAAATATTACTCTGTATAGAAAATTGACATAAACGTATGAGAATCCATCAATATTTCTCAAAATGTGCATGCCTTTAAGCTAAAAGCCCTGAGGGATGTTATTTTGTTGAGTTTTTTCATGACAATCTCACAAGAGTTTTTTCTCAATGGCTGAGGCTGACGCTCATATTTCAATGAAAAGGTAACGACTCAGTTTTTCATATTCATAACTCCCGATGCATATTAACAAATAAGGGTCATTATAAGATATTGAGAGTAAAATAGAGATTAAAAATTGAAGCTTGAGTCTTAGATCTTTTTAATGATGTATGGTTTGTCAAGGTAATTACATTACATTTAACAGTAAATTTGAGCTAATTTAAACAAAGAAGCTTCAGTGCGTCGGCATCCTCGTGCAGGTTACCAGGTTAATAGGGTGCCGATGCAGTGTTGACAGAACCGAGCTAATATGGTCATAATTCCTGGTTCTAGCAAGAACTATAGCTGCTGCGTTTTGGACCAGCTGTAGTTTGTTTAACAGGTGGGCGGAACTACCACCCAGTAGAGCGTTACAGTAATCTAACCTTGAGGTCATGAACACATGAACTGCGTTTGTCATTGAGAGCATATGTCTGTAACGACTCAGCACTCAGGGTAGGATCCATAAGCAGGCTTTATTATAAAACGTAGTCAAACAGGCAGTGGTCAGATACCGGCAGATACAGTAACAGAGGGCAGACAGAGTCGAGGTTGTAAACAGGCAGGAGATCAGGGCAGGTGGAGAACAATCACAGGTCAAAACACAAAGCAAATAGTCCAGAAGGCAGGCAGCAGAGAATCATAAACGGGGAAACAACTGGGTCACAACAGGCAGGCAAACAAGAAATAACAAACAAGAAATGCAAACCGTAGTAATACAAGACCTCGCAAAGAGGACTGGTGCAGCAACAGTTTATATAGTTAACAGTTAACACTTAACAAGCTGCAGCTGGGTAGCGTAATCAGTACCAGGTACAGGGCTAATGGGAAATGTAGTGTGTGTATGAGTGTCAGTATTTGGGTGAGGGCACCCTCTGCTGGCCAGAGGAGGGAATCACAGAGTTCGTCTCTGTGACAAACCCATTGACCAGGACTATATTCAGGACCAGGACGACGATCGATCAGCCTGTTCCTTTTGTCGGCGAATGGCATGCTGAGGTGAGTGTGAGCCTGGTTCCATGTTGCTTCACTTTTGTGTAGCCAGTCGTTGACTGCAGGAACATTAGTGGGTTCTCCTGACCACAGGAATAGAGGGGGTTGAAATCTTAGAATGCATTGGAAGGGAGTCAGTCCTGTAGCTGCCTTCTGAATGGAATTCTGGGCATATTCTGCCCAAATCAGATAACGATCCCAGTCGTCTTGATGCTGATTACAGTATGAACGGAGAAAGCCGTAGAACCGAAATACCCAATTGCACAGATGTTCAGCTGTTTGCATGGCGGTTGAAGTTTGGGTAGCAGTATCAGGCGGCAGGCCTTGGTGAATCTGTCAATGACCGTGAGAATGATTGTGTGACCGTTGGATACTATTAGATCTGTAACAAGGTCAATGGCAATGTGTGACCAGGGACATTGTGGAGTAAAGGCTGAAGCAGGTCGGCAGGTAGTTGTCGTGATGGTTTTTGGGTGTTGCAAATTTGGCATTGATGTACGAATGTGGTGGCATCCTTGCACAGGGTTGACCACCAGAATCAGTTCTGTAGGAGGTGGATGGTAGCAGTAATACCATGATGACTGGAGGAGGGCAGACAATGGACCTGTTCTAATACCCGCTTCCGGTGAGCTTCGGGAACAAAGACTTTATCAGGAGGACAATCAACTGGAATTTCAGTCTGAGCGTTGGTTTGTTCAATTTCTGTCATGATATCCCACTGTATGGGGGCCACAATGATTTGGGGAGGCAGAATCATCTCAGAAGGTTGAGGGGTGTGATCAAGTTCATACTGTCTGGAGAGGGCACCCGCTTTGGTGTTCTTGGACCCAGGACGATATGTGACCACAAAGTTGAAACGTGTAAAGAATAGTGACCAGCGTGCCTGCCTGGGATTAAGTCTCTTGGCAGTTCTCAGGTATTCCAAATTCTTATGATCTGTTAGAATGGTAAACGGGTGTGTAGATCCCTCTAACCAGTGACGCCATTCCTCAAAGGCTGCCTTCATGGCCAGGAGCTCTCTGTCACCCACGTCGTAATTCCGTTCTGCTGCATTCAATTTCCTGGAGTAAAAGGCACAGGGATAGAGTTTTGGAGGGGTACCCTGTCTCTGCGACAGGATGGCACCCAGGCCCAACTGGAGGCATCCACCTCTACCACGAAGGGGAGTTCAGGATTGGGGTGATGCAGGATGGGCGCAGAGACAAAACACTGCTTGAGATGTTCGAAGGACTGAATGACGGTGCTTGACCACTTGAGACGGTTGATTCCCTTCTTGACCATTGATGTTAAAGGGTTGGCAACAGAGCTGAAATTTCTAATGAAACGTCTATAAAAATTGGCAAACCCCAGAAAACGTTGTAGTTCCTTCAAAGTAGTAGGTTGTGGCCAATTAAGAACAGCGCTGACCTTGTGTTCATCCATCGTGACTACTTCTGGACTGATGACGTACCGCAAAAATGCGGTGGAGGTTCTGTGGAACTCACATTTCTCCGCCTTGGCATACAGTTGGTGTTGAATTAGTCTCCTGAGTACTGCTCTGACATGACGCATATGTTCTTCAAGGGTGACGGAATAGATTAGGATGTCATAGATGTACACGATGACCATCTTGTTGAGCATGTCTCCGAATACATCGTTGATGAAGGACTGAAAGACGGACGGACTGTTGACCAGGCCGGATGGCATAACCAAGTACAGTGGTGGTCAGAATTATTGGCACCCTTGGTAAATGATCAAAGATGACTATAAAAATAAATCTGCATTGTTTATCCTTTTGATCTTTAATTCATAAAATTATAAAAAATCTAACCTTTCATTGAAGGAAAATAATTGAAATTGGGGGGAAAATCACTTCTTTATTTCACATCATTTAAACGCTTCCATAGAGCGTTGTTTTAACACTGTTCCAGCATTCCCTCATATTATAAACATTCTGAAACTGGTTTGATTAGAAACAATAACAGTTAATAACGTTATTTTTATTATTATTATTATTATTTTTTTTTTTTTTTTGCATGTAGCCTAGCTAAATAATATAATAATAATAATAATAATAATAATACAGCATTTTATTTATTAAAAAACAAAGAGAGGCTAATTGTTGTCTTAGCCAATAGGCCTACAATTATCTTTTATAACAAGATTCTGTCCAAATGTAAACCTATTAAAGGTGCCCTAGATTCAAAATTTGAATTTACCTTGGCATAGTTGAATAACAAGAGTTCAGTAAATGGAAAAGACTTCAAACTCCATTGCTTTCTCTTTCTTATGTAAATCTCATTTGTTTAAAAGACTTCCGGAAAACACGCAGATCTCAACATAACACCGACTGTTACGTAACAGTCGGGGTGTGCGCCCCAATATTTGCATATGCCAGCCCATGTTCCCAACATTATGAAAGGCATTAGACAAGGGCAGCCAGTAACGTCTGGATCTGCACAGGTGAATCAACAAGCTAGGTAAGCAAGAACAACAGCAAAAATGGCAGATGGAGCAATAATAACTGACATGATCCATGATAGCATGATATTTTTAGTGATATTTGTAAATTGTCTACCTAAATGTTTCATTAGCATGTTGTAGACCTAATTATTTAAGTGAAATATTTTGCGTAGCCTATAGGCCTAAATATTCCCTTTTATTTTATATGTCTTATGTAGGTAGGCCTAGTTTTCTCTATTCACAGAAGCTGCAGATGCGTGATTTGATGTTGAAAATTGTATATCCTGCAATTTTCGCTGGTTTCAAAATGCACAACAAGCTGCATATTACTTGACATTCATTTTCACTTAAATGTAGGCCTAATACTTGATGGTTGGTGACATATATTGGAAAAACTAATGCCAGGGCATTGCCATTGTGACTTACCTAACCTATGATGACTTGACAGCTGAGCCTGAGCGCGTCAGCGCGGGCATCTCACTGTAGAGCGTGAGCGCATCAGTGCGGGCATTTCACTCACGTTGGATGCGTCAGCATCACATTTGCATAGGCTGTACTATTTGCATTCATGATTGGTTGACTGCCAAATCAAAATATTAAACCGAACGATAAAATAACGTTATTAACCGGTTAATGGCCATTTCAAATTAGCGTTTCTGTTCAGAATGATTAAATTTGATTTCGTTTCCGTTTCTGGTTACGTTCCGGTCAAAATTTCGTTCGTTTCCGGTTTTCATTTTCGTTCCTTGAACCGGTTCAGAGCCCTGATAGAGAGATACAACCACGATCGGATGATAAGAGCAAATCATTTGTAACTCTAATGAGAGCAGTCTCAGTACTATGGTACGGTCTAAATCCTGACTGGAAATCCTCACAGATACTATTTCTTTCTAAAAAGGAACATAGTTGTGATGATACTGCCTTTTCTAGTATTTTTGACAGAAAAGGTAGATTCGAGATCGGCCTGTAAGTGACTAATTCTCTAGGATTAAGTTGTGTTTTTTTTAATATGAGGTTTAATAATAGCCAGCTTAAAAGTTTTTGGTACATATTCTAGTGATAAAGATGAATTAATGATATTAAGAAGAGGATCTATGACCTCTGGAAGCATCTCTTTCAATAGCTTAGTCGGCATAGGGTCTAACATACATGTTGTTGATTTGAACCGGGATGGCGCACCCCCAATCCCCACGTCAAAAAAAAACAAAAAAACGCAACAAAGCTTTGTTTTATCGCCATATAAAGACTCATGTTTAATCATGCGCAAATAACCAGAACACGCATGACAATAACAACATCAACAAAGTTTCAATATAATGCAACAAAGCTACGCACAAGCTTCCACTTTTAAGAGGACGAGTGACAGACACAGGCTCAGTGACTACGTTTACATGGACAGCAGTAATCCGATATTAATACGATTAAGACAATACTCTGATTAAGAAAGGACCATGTAAACAGCGATGTTTTATTACCTTAATCCGACTAAAGTCATACTCGAAGTAAACAAAAATTGAATTAAGACAGGTGGAGTATTTCTATTTTAGTCGCATTATTGGAGTGCATTGTAGACATGTACACACCTTAATCACACTATTAACGTCATGTGGGAGTTTTCGCTACATTTTGCCACAGGACACATAATACACACACGGCAGTGGTCAACCGTTTTGAGGTCAAACGAGAGAGCAAGCGTCAAGCAAGAAGCTACAAATCAAATTCCTCTCACCTCATCTCTCATCCAGTACCTCTGAGTTTGTCGCGGTGGCATGAATAAAAGTTGCCGAATTAAAGTACAGGAGGCCTGTTGCTGGAGAATTTGTATCCACCGCTGTCTATTTACAGAGCCCCACACATGAGAGAAAAAATAAATGCTAGCCTGGGCTAAATTGTGCTAACGATTTACTAATTTGTTCCCTCTATGTATAAATCGAGGGAACGAATTAGTAAATCATGCAAAACAATTTATTTATTTATTCTTGCATGTCATGTGCAGGCTCTGTATATATATTTGCACGTATTGCATGTCAAATAATTAACTGCACTTGAAGCTTTCGTAAGATTAAAAATGAAAACACCCAAAACTGTATATGGCACGAACTGTGTGGTGATGATACGTGAAATTCTGTAGAGAACGTCGGACAGCGTGCTGTAGGGACGTAATGACGTTTGCCATTAATCGATCTAAGTTCTATAACATGTAAAATGGGAACATGAATGGAATATTCTAAAAGCAACTCATGTAAACACCTTAATCATAATATTGTTGTAGGACTTCGCCTATTTATTACCTCAATTAATTATCAAGAGGGGTAATTGAGTTACAGGGAATAAGAATCGAATCAACTGTAATTGATTCACTGTAAATGATTCAGAAT
The DNA here is from genome assembly GCF_018812025.1 of Megalobrama amblycephala. Lineage (NCBI taxonomy): Eukaryota > Metazoa > Chordata > Actinopteri > Cypriniformes > Xenocyprididae > Megalobrama > Megalobrama amblycephala. Next base: position 139,312 of record NW_025953348.1, read on the forward strand.
TAATATTTAACACTTCATCAATTATTCGTCCAGCGAAAAATTGAGGTTAAAGTATTTTACCAATTCTGGATAAAATATTATTCTGTGGCCAACAGTAGCAATATTTTATTATGATTATTATAAGCAAGAGGTAACTTTTAGGATCTTTTGAGTTTAAGACAGTAATTTGATACACAGCACAAGAAACTCGTATATGTGAAAATCAAAACAAGCTTTATTGACTACTTCTAATGATTACAAGAAACTAAGGCTAAACACACACACATACATACGCACACACACACACATTCGCAGAGTTGATATGAGTTATGAAGAAAGTCCCAAATACTAACTAAACATCGCAACCTGAGGAAAATCACAAAAGCAGAGCTTTGGCTTGATTCTTTAGGTTTAAAGGAGTTTCACCAGTTTCCAGCAAGAGAGAGAAGTTTGCTTGTACCTGCGTTTGCTCTGACAGCTGAGGTAATCGGGTTGTTCTGCGACTCGTGTGCAGCGGAGTCCCGTTTTGGATTGGCTGTCTTTCAGGTGACGTCTTCTCGGGAAAGCCCTTCGTGGGTTGCGCGGAAGCTTTAAAGTTGTTGCCGGCTGGTGGAACACGCTGTTCTGAGCAGTTTTCTTCTTTGGAGACTTTGGTCAGATGTTTCACAGAGTGTTTTGGAGTCTGGATGTGACGGCTGTTGAATGGTCAGCTGCGCGGCTCGTGGATGAAGTCGGCGACTGTTAGATGGAAAATCAGCCCCGGTAAAGGATCAATTCTCAACTTCTTCTTTTCAGCATGACCCAAGCAACTTTTCCGCCGTGGTCAAAGTAGCGGTGCTTCGGCTACTGGGCTTCAACGACTGTGCTTCAACTCCGACTAACCACTTCGACTTCTAGCTTGTTCGGACAGCATAGTTTTTAAAGGGGCAAGTTGGCTCCATCCTTCAGATGCGATCCTCCAATGAGACGTTGCTATATGGAGCTTAGACACGCCTCGTCTATTGTCTGTTGATCACATCGCGTGATATCTGCAGAACATTCTCCTGTTTTATTAACAACTTTATAACGTTTCTTAATATCTTCCTGATACTGAATTTCAATGTTTCATTCACACAGAATTACAGGGAATTATAAATTCTGTATTTAGAGCTCAAACATGACACACTTCTTACACACATATTACTAGACAGACCTAATTAAAACAATGATTACCAGAGAAAGAAAAGGCATACGGGAATACAAACATATAATGCATTGACTCCAACATGTTAGTAATCACATCATAGCATGTGTCATTCTAGATATAGTTAATATTTTAAAATACCAACAATTGTCCTTTTGAGATTGAAGATTGAGTCTGTAAGCATAGAGTCATTGAACAGCGACCAGAGTCACAAGTGACCGGGTCAAAACGGACTCCTAATCAGGAGGATGTCTGTATGGATCCGTTGTTCTTTTCAGGTCCGTTTAATTAGTGTTTCCTGTTCTGTTCGTTTGATACAAAAGGGTTTTGTGAGCGTCTATAAATTTAATGTGATCAGGAAGGCCTCAGAACAGATATTCTCTGTTCTTAAGTCACGTTACCACTTCTCTTAATGCTGACTAGCTGGAATTAGGAGCTATCCAGTGCCCCCAGGGATTTTGGTGTCAGCAAATGAATCCTTTGTCAAATGAAGCTTTGTTCGATCACGTTGTTCGTTGATAAAGTCATTGGTAAGTTCTGTCGAGCGATGCCCTACATTGTCTTATTCAGAATAAGGTCAGTAATTAGATTACTGCTGTCCATGTAAAAGTAGCCAGTAACAGAAAGCACGGTTATTTTCAGCCGCGTAAAAGAAACATTGCAGCAATGAATGAAACGAGTTGGCATGCATATAGCCTAGCCTGCAGTGCATAAAAGAAGAGCAGTGCGTAGAAGAAGACAGCAGCTGACAGAGGCAATAGTTTCTGTTGCAACATTGAGGTCTTCTAATATTCTGGTATGCTAAGGCGATGAAACTGATCAGGAAGATTATTTATAAAGCAATCTTTAGTGGTAGAAGTGATGGTTCTACCATATTTATGGCTGGGTGGTGGTTTTGCAGCCTGGTTAAATGTATACACAAGACTAAATAATGATCTGAGATGTCATTGCTCTGCTGCAAAATTTCAACGGCATCAATATCAAGTCCGTGTGAAAATATTAGATATAAAGTATGATTACGACAATGAGTGGGTCCTGACACGTGTTGTCTAACTCCAATAGAGTTTAGAATGTCTGTAAATGCCAATCTCAATGTGTCTTTATCATTATCTACATGCAGTGGTGTAATGTAACAAAGTAATAATACTTCGTTACAGTACTTGAGTATTTTTGGGAGAATCTGTACTTTACTTGAGTTTTTATATTTCTGTAAACTTTTACTTTTACTCCACTACATTTCCTAAATAAAATGTATACTTTTACTCTGATACATTTTCCCAAAGCATTTTCGTTACTTACTACAAAATAAAGTCGGAAGAACACAGACTGCAAGCAAGCATGTGCAAACAAGTGTCCGCACAACCGCGGTTCATCTCATTTTCCAGGTTGCGTCCGTTGCTGGAGCAGCTGAGAAGAGTGCGCTGTCATTATACAGTATGAGAGCGGCCTCTAGAGGTGAAATAAAAACTATCACTGATGCCTCGTAGAGTTTGTTTTTGATAAGTGACGTGAGGCTGTGCGCAGCACAGAGCGGGACACCTCAAAAACGGATTTAAAACAGACAACAAAATAGTATGGTATACAGTGTACACTACAGTATATGTTTCTGTTCATTATAAAGTAATTATTAATTAAAGTAGCATATTTAAACTGTTTCCTCATCACGCAGCAAAAGAAACATAAATCAGAAATGTATTCGATTTCAGTTCTTTTTTTTATCGGCACTGTAACACATATTTTGATTAGATAATCATCACGTTTTCTAAAATAGAGCCAAATAATGTGTGAAAGTATACATTTAACCCTCTGGAGTCTGAGGCTGATTTGGGGACTGGAGAAGTTTTGACATACCCTGACATTTGTGCTTTTTTCAGTTGTTCATAAACATATTAATGACAAAGGTGTCATTACACTGTATTCAGCACAAACTAGGCTACCATAATATGTGAGGAACATGTATGCACATGTTTGTGTTTTTGAAGGAATAACGTTTATGCGTGGTTATTGAAAAAACAAAAAAATTAAGTCACTGAAATAAGGCCAAAAATATATATTAAATCTGTGTTTACAAGACTTCTGGGTATTGGGGGTTGTAGACTAGAGTTTTTGCTTCAAAATTATGTAAAAATTATAATGCCTACTTGTTCATATAACACAATATATTGATTTAGTTTTTGTAAGACACTTTTTGTCAAGAAACACAGTATGCGTGGAGGCGTGAATCATCATGAATAATGGCTCATTTACACCTGAGAAGACAAAAGAATTGCTTAAAGAACCTCTAATGGTGCTGCATATTAATGAGGCCTTTCAGTCAGGTAGGCTGTGAAAAAAACCTCTGTAATCATGTCTTAGCTCAATTTAAAATAATGGTATTCTATTACATTCTTTAAAATATAATGTATTTCTGTGATGCAAAGAGTCTGAATATAGATTTTTAGTTTAAAAGCATTCACATTTGGAGAAATATTGATGGATTCTCATATGTTTATGTCAATTTTCTATACAGAAGAGTTATATTTATTCTATATTCATTGTTATCACTATGAGCGCTGTTGTTTTCAATTCATACTTGTAGCCGGAGGGCGCTCTGTACACCTTTAGTCCACAATTTATTCCAAAGAATAAGAGGACATTTCAGGAATGGTGTTTTCAATTAATTCTTGCAGCCGGAGGGCGCTCTCTGTGCACATTTAGTCCACAAATTATTCTAAAGAAGAAGAAGAACCAGGAACTAACGGCATGTCTTCCAGAGGTCGCTAACATACAGGCTTTTACATACAGATAAACACTTTTCAAGACAATAAATACACGATTGAGATGATGTATGCCTGTATTGACTCATAATTTGTGTCTGAATAGCGCTGGCTCCGTGGGCGTGGCCGCATTAGCAGATAATGAGCTGAATCACGGATTTCTGACATGTGTCTCTTTTCATATAGATTAAATAAACACAGAATTTTTGTTTTCGATATGACTTATATGATTTAAAACCTGACATTTCAACGTGTCTTTAGACCTAAGTCTATATTTTTTGTGATTAGTAGTCACTAAATTATAGTTCATTTTCTGAGAACTATCAGATTAAACTTTGTTTAGAGGGAGAGGACAGATCATACATCATTTTAGTTTTCTTTATTTTGCAAAAAGCACAACATTTTGTTTTTACTCTGAGTGTATACAAATAAAAGAAGATAATCTATAGTTTCAATTGATGTATTACTTATGTCTCTATGACAAAAAATGACGGAGTATTTTAAGTCTGTTTTGACTGCAATGTGAAAAAAAACCTGAAAACACGCCGGCGCGTTTTCAGACCTCAGGGAGTTAATAGACCTGTGCTATGCCTTTGTGTGTAAAGATGGCAATTTTTAAGCACGACTGTTTGGATTTATATGAAATGGTAACACTTTACAATAAGAGTCTTGTAACATTAAATAAGGTTAATATAAGTATTGTTCATTGTTAATTTCAACATTTACATCTGAACATTTTAAAGTTGTCTCTTACATTACTTACAATGCACTATGAATTAACGTGAATGATCAATATATAATTAATATATTAGTATTTTTTATGTTTAAAACTTAAAATAAACATTTTGCCATTTTTTTTATTCAAAGAAAATGTACTCAGTTACTAAGGTAACCTGGGTTCCCTGAGATACGGAACGAGTACTGCGTATGGGTAAAGGTCTCCTTTTTCCCCGTTACTGAAGCCTTTTTCAATAACGCAGTGTAACTGCATTGTCATTGGTTCACTCATAGACAAGTTGTTGAACCAATGACGGCACGGCATAGCTGCGCGGCCTATGGCGACAAAGCGTGCGAAGAAGCTCGCCAAAATGGGTGGGGCTTACGGCTATATAAGCAGGCATTTCGCCATAGGATTTCAGGTGATACGACTGAAGCGATGACACTGAAGCCGCAGCCTCGTGGCACGGCATGTAACGCAGTACTCGTTCCATATCTCAGGGAACCGAGGTTACATTAGTAACCGAGTACGTTCCCTTTTGATACTTCACTCGTACTGTGTATGATAAACGAATTAAACCGTGCCGTGCCATGGCAGGGAACGACTGAACTTGTCTTGGACACCGCGAGGGAACCAGCGGACAAGTGAGAGGGTCGGAGCCGTCGAACATGCGTTACACTTGCAAAAGGGGAGCTAACTTCCGGAGTGGCATGAGGCGGAGCTCGATAGAGGCCGCTTTATCATACCGAGAGGACCCGAGCTTGTAAGGTTGCTCCGAGATAGCATATCTGCTCCCAAGTTCGTTCTCCCGGGTATGTGAATCGCATTAAGCGACTGTAACCTCAGTAATGCCCAGTCCAGAAGACGCTTCACCAGTGCGCATAAGCGGCTGGACGAAAGGCCGCCCTGGTGATTTAAGTATGACACCACTGTCATGCTGTCCGACTGGACTAGGACGTGGCGTCATGTCAGGTGTGCCTGAAACGCTTGAAGGGCTCGGATCATTGCCAGCATCTCGAGGCAGTTGATGTGCAGATGGCTTTCCTCGCGAGACCACGAGCTGAAGGAAGGTCTGCCATCGCAAAGAGCGCCCCAACCCGTGTTGGACTCATCTGTCGAGAGCACCGTCCTTCTGGACACCGCCTGCAGGGGTACTCCATGACTGAACCATACAGGGTTTGTCCAGAGTTTCAGAGCTGTCAAACAGGCCCGATTGACCCTGAGACGCAGGCGGCCGTGCCGCTAGGCGTGAGGAGGGACCCAAAACTTCAACCAGTATTGCAGAGGCCGCATCCGAAGAAGGCCGAGCTGCAGAACCGGGAAGGCGGAAGCCATCAGCCCCAACATCCTCTGGAAGAACTTCAGAGGGAAGTAGGCTTTGTTCCTGACTGAAGCCGCGAGCTGCTGAATGGCCAGGGTGTGCTCTGGCGAGACTACAGCTGTCATACAGGCTGAGTCGAAAACTGCATCCGGGAACGTTATGCACTGGCTGGGGAGCAGTGAGCTCTTGGCAAAGTTGATCCTGAGTCCGAAGTCCTGAACCCGGATTCCCATCTGTCTCAGTGGGAAAAGTGCCACGTTCATGCACTTGGTAAAAGTGTGAGGAGCTATGGACAGCCCGAAGGGAAGGACTGTATATTGGTAAGCCACGCCCTTGAATGCGAATCTCAAGAATCACCTGTGATGGGGGGATCTGGATATGAAAGTATGCATCTTTCAGGTCCAGCGAGCAGAACCAGTCCCCGGGGCAAACCTGTGCAAGGATCTGCTTCAGCGTTAACATCTTGAACTTTAATCTCATGAGGGAGAGATTCAAGAGTCTGAGATCTAAGATGGGTCTGAAACCGCCATCTTTCTTGGGGACCAGGAAATAACGGCTGTAGAACCCCGACTCGCTCTCTGAGGGGGAGACTATCTCTATAGCTCCTTTCCTCAGTAGAGTCGCGACTTCGGCTCGGAGGACATGAGCATCGTCCGTGTTTACTGAAGTCTGAAGCACCCCGCTGAAGCGCGGGGGCCTTCCGGCGAACTGAAGCTAGTAGCCCCGACTTGACACCCCGGGGACGGCCTGCTAGGCCTCGGCCCGAGTGACAAGGGGTTGAATGGCATCGGATGACGGACCGCTGGTTGGGGGCCCGTACACTGCAGAGAGTGGAAGAGGAAATTTGCTCTTTCTTTGAGGAGGTAAAGTATTTATTGTGTTCGCCATGAGAACGGTGTTTTGCATGGACGCAACATTTGTGGGCCCAGTTAGCACAACACTGAACATATCTCCCACGCCCGGAACTAAACGGGCCAGAGGGGAGACAGAACGAAGGAGCTTTTGGGGTGGTCTGGCCTTGGTGAGACTTTGCCCTATCCTCTTCCTTCCTGGCAGATCAGGGCAGGCTTAGAGGTAGAGGGGGTAGAGGTAGAGGGGGCAGAGGTAGTGCGTAGGCGGGCAGAATACGGGGCGCGCCACAACTTTGTCAGCTCGTCGTGCACCTCTGGGAAAAACGGGGAGAAGCGCGACGATGGCGACGACCCGGCAGGAACCACTCATCAAGCCTGCTCCGCGATGGCTCTTCTAGCGGGGCCCATTCGAGGTCCAATTCCTCCACTGCCTTCGAGAGGACGCGGATAAGCTCGGCGTGCATACCCGGATGGCGGCAGGAGACGCGCTGAGAGGCGGCCGGAAGCGGGAAGCGGTGGCTCGAGAGCGGCACACGAAGCGGCTGTCTGTGAGGGCGCCGGCGCTGTTTTCGGTTGGTGGTCTCAGCACAATCCGATGCTGGGCCTCTTCGATGGTGGAGAGCTCGTTCCAGGCGGTGAAGGCTTCAGCTCGGAGTCCAGCGAAGAGATGCATCATCATCGCTGAAGGAGAGAGAACTGAAATCCTATGGCAAAATGCCTGTTTATATAGCCATAAGCCAGCTCCGCGACGGCTCTTCTGGCGGGGCTTCTTCGCGTGCTTTGTTGCCATAGGCCGCGCAGCTATGCCGCGCCATCATTGGTTCAACAACTTGTCTATGAGTGAACCAATGACGATGCAGTTACACTGCGTTATTGAAAAAGGCTTCAGTAACGGGGAAAAAGGAGACCCTTCCCCATACGCAGTACGAGTGAAGTATCAAAAGGGAACTAAATGTAAAAGAGTTAAAACTGAACACAATCTTGCTGCTCAAAATGTGTATAGAACAATTTTTAATAATATTTTTGTTGCTCCTTTTGTATTTTACATTTACTTGTACTTTTACTTTCAATACTTAAAGGGTTAGTTCACCCAAAAATGAAAATTATGTAATTAATGACTCACCCTCATGTCATTCCAAACCCATAAGACCTCCGTTCATCTTCGGGACACAGTTAAAGATATTTTAGATTTAGTCCGAGAGCTTTCTATCCCTCCATTGAAAATGTATGTACGGTATACTGTCCATGTCCAGAAAGGTAATAAAAACATCATCAAAGTAGTCCATGTGACATCAGTAGGTTAGTTAGAATTTGTTTAAGCATTGAAAATACATTTTGGTCCAAAAATAACAAAAACTACGACTTTATTCAGCATTGTCTTCTCTTCCGGAATCCTTTCCATTGAATTGATTCCATTGAATCCTTTCATCTGTCGGCGTTTGTAATGCACTTTTAAGTCGCCGGGGTTATTTTTGGCGATTAGGACATCCGCGACATTTTGAAGCATCGAAAATACATTTTGGTCCAAAAATAACAAAAACTACGACTTTATTCATCATTCCGGGTCTGTTGTCAATCCGCGTTCACGACTCCGCTTCTTCTTCTTCTTCTTTCCTGTTTTACGGCGGTTGGCATCCAGCTTATTGGTGCATTACTGCCCCCTTCTGCTCCGGAGTATGGTTCACGACTCCACAGTGACGCTGCTGATGTAAGACGCTGCTGACATGTTATCTGGTGCGCCTGAGCTTCGTTTACAGTCTGGACCAAATGTATTTTCGATGCTTCAACAAATTCTAACTAAACCACTGATGTCACATGGACTACTTTGATGATGTTTTTATTACCTTTCTCGACATGGACAGTATACCATACATACATTTTCAGTGGAGGGACAGAAAGCTCTCGGACTAAATCTAAAATATCTTAAACTGTGTTCCGAAGATGAACGGAGGTCTTACGGGTTTGGAACGACATGAGGGTGAGTCATTAATGACATCATTTTCATTTTTCCAATTGGCTCGCTGCTCGATTGCTCCTGTCTGCCTCGCTGCCTCTGCTTCGCTACTCAGAGTGGTTTGCGACTCCATATAGCTTTGTTTTCTCTTACTTTTTTGAATCTCGTACTTTTATTCATTGTTGCTCATATTATTATTACTTTATATATACTATTGCCTGCCACATTAATCTGAAATCGCTAGCTTGTAATCTTTGAATCTAAATCGCTGTTACAAAGTGTGTGCATCTCGCTAGCTTGTTAATAGCTAGCGTCATCAGTCTCTTGCGCTCTCCTTTTTCAACGCATTCATCAAACAGCTGTGGTAACTCGGATCAGTCTACAAACACAGTGAGTCATGTCATCCTCTCCCAGCATCGTCTCCTGTTCCATTTGTCACATGTTCAGCATAGCTCTCTCTGTCAGCGACGAGGGATTTACATGTCATAAATGTAGGGAAATAGTCAGGCTGACAGAGAGAATCTCAGAATTAGAGACACGCATCCAAACTTTAATTGAGGATAGTAAGAATGCAGGGGCTTCAGATACTGTTTTGGATGCGACTAGCTTAGTGAACTCTGTACATTGTTCGGTTCCGGCTGTAGAGCCCGCACAGCATGGCACTTGGGTAAAGGTGAGGCGGCCTAGCCGTGGAAAACACCACTCTTCCGTTCCAGTAAGAACATCAAACAGGTTCTCCCCACTCAGTGACGCACCCACTGAGAATCCTGTTGAAAGTGCCCTAGTTATTGGCGATTCTATTACACGGAACGTGAAAATAGAGACACCAGCCACCATAGTCACATGTTTGCCGGGAGCCAGAGCACCTGACATCAAAGCAAATTTAAAAGTGCTGGCTAATGCTAATCGTAAATACTCTAAAATTATTATTCACGTCAGTACATATGATGTTCGACTTCGCCAGTCGGAGATCACTAAAATTAACATTAAAGAGTTGTGTGAACTCGCAAGTACAATGTCAGGAGAAGTAATTTGCTCTGGTCCCCTTCCTGTTCGTCGGAGTGATGAGATAGTTAGCAGATTATCATCACTCAATGGCTGGCTGTCTAAGTGGTGTCCGTAGAATAATATAGGTTTCATAGACAATTGGAAAAGTTTTTGGGGCAGACCTGACCTGTTGAAAAGAGATGGTATTCATCCGTCCCGGGATGGTGCTGCTCTTCTCTCTAGTAATATGGCACATAGTCTTAGAGCTGAAACATGACAAACTGGGACCCAGGACGGAAAAAGCAGCAGACAGACTGGCTAAACCGACCTTCTGCTAGCTGCCTTACGTTAGAGAAGTCAGATAATTCCCAACACATAGAAACTGTCACACCTAGATATTATCACATAGAGACTGTGTCTGTACCCGAATTAGTAAAAACAAAAAACTTCCAAACCCATTTAATGGTAAAAATTTAATTGATGTTTAACAAATAAAAAATAGAGATAATAATGATAAACAAATGATAAAGCTTGGGTTGTTACATATTAGATCACTTTCTTCAAAAGCACTTATTGTAAATGATATTATCACAGACAATAATCTAGATGTGCTATGTTTGACAGAAACCTGGCTAAAACCGGACGATTACATTACTTTAAATGAGTCTAGCCCTCAAGGTTATGATTATCGACACAATCGTCGACAAAAAGGCAAAGGGGGAGGTGTTGCTGTAATTTATAGTAATATTTACAGTATTAGTCAAAAGTCTTTCAAATATAATTCCTTCGAAGTGATGGTGCTTTACGTAACATTATGTAAGTTGACATTTGTGCTGGCTACTGTATACAGCCACAGTCACCAGGACACCATACAGACTTTATTAAAGAATTTGCTGATTTTCTATCAGAGTTAGTACTAGCTGCAGATAAAGTCCTTGTTGTTGGTGATTTTAATATCCATGTAGATAATAAAAAAGACTCATTGGGATTGGCATTTACAGACATTCTAAACTCTATTGGTGTTAGACAACACGTGTCAGGACCCACTCATTGTCGTAATCATACTTTAGATCTAATATTGTCACATGGAATCGATATTGATGCCGTTGAAATTCTGCAGCAGAGTGACGACATCTCAGATCATTATTTAGTCTCATGTATACTACATTTGGTCAAAGTGGCTAAACTGCCTCTCTGCCATAAATATGGTAGAACCATCACTTCTACCACTAAAGATCGCTTTATAAATAATCTTCCTGATCAGTTTCATCGCCTTAGCATACCAGACAGCTTAAAAGACCTCGATGTTCCATTTTTCAAAACTTTTAGAAGAAAATAAACACAACCCTAGGTATTTATTTGATACAGTGGCTAAATTATCAAGAAATAAAGCTTCAACTTCTGATGTTTCCAAAGAGCACAGCAGTAATGACTTTATGAACTTCTTTACTTGCAAGATTGATAATATTAGAGAAAAAATTATAACCATGCAACCGTCTACTGCAGTATCGTGTCAGACAGTGCATTGTAGTGTCCCTGAGGAAAAATTCAATTCATTTACTGCTTTACGAGAGGAAGAATCGTCTAAACTTGTTAAATCATCAAAATCAACAACATGTATGTTAGACCCTATACCGACTAAGCTATTGAAAGAGATGCTTCCAGAGGTCATAGATCCTCTTCTTAATATTGTTAATTCATCTTTATCACTAGGATACATACCAAAAACTTTTAAGCTGGCTATTATTAAACGTCTTATTAAATAAACACAACTTGATCCTAAAGAATTAGTCAATTACAGGCCGATCTCAAATCTTACTTTTCTGTCAAAAATACTAGAAAAGGCAGTTTCATCACAACTATGTTCCTTTTTAGAAAGAAATAGTATCTGTGAGGATTTCCAGTCAGGATTTAGACTGTACCATAGTACTGAGACTGCTCTCATTAGGGTTACTAATGATTTGCTCTTATCATCAGATCATGGTTGTATCTCTCTATTAGTGTTACTGGATCTTAGTGCTGCATTTGACACTATCGATCACAATATTCTTTTAAATAGACTCGAAAACTATGTTGGCATTAGTGGAACTGCATTGTCATGGTTCAAATCATACTTATCTGACCGTTATCAGTTTGTAGTATTAAATGAAGAGAGGTCATATCGATCACAAGTTCAATATGGAGTACTGCAAGGCTCAGTACTAGGACTGTTTCTTTTCAGTCTGTACATGCTACCCTTGGGAGATATCATTAGGAAGCATGCCGTTAGTTTTCATTGTTACGCTGATGATACTCAGCTCTATATTTCTTCGCGCCCTGACGAAACTTACCAATTAGCAAAATTAACAGAATGTATAGCTGATATAAAAAACTGGATGACCAGCAATTTCCTACTACTAAATTCAGAAAAAAACAGAGATTCTAATTTTTGGACTAAAAACTTCTTCACGTAATAACCTAGAATACTGTCTAACACTTGAACGTTTGCTCTGATAAGTCTTCGTCGTCAGCTAGGAACTTGGGTGTGCTCTTTGATACCAATCTTTCATTTGAAGACCATATTACTAGCATCTGTAAAACCGCATTCTTCCATCTTAAAAATATATCTAAACTACGACATATGCTCTCAATGAAGAATGCAGAACAGTTAGTTCATGCGCTCATGACCTCGAGGCTAGATTACTGTAACGCTCTACTGGGTGGTTGTTCCTCCTACTTGATAAATAAACTACAGCTTGTACAAAATGCAGCTGCTAGAGTTCTTACTAGAACTAGGAAGTATGACCATATTAGCCCAGTTCTGTCGTCACTGCATTGGCTTCCTGTTAAACATTGTATAGATTTTTAAATCTTGTTAATTACTTACAAAGCACTAAATGGTTTAGCTTCCCAGTACCTGAGCAAGCTCTTAAAGCATTATAGTCCTTCAAGTCTATTGCGATCTCAGAATTCAGGCCAGCTGATAATACCTAGAATATCAAAATCAACCGCAGGCGGTAGATCCTTTTCCTATTTGGCACCTAAACTCTGGAACAATCTTCCTAGCATTGTTCGGGAAGCAGACACACTCTTGTCAGTTTAAATCTAGACTAAAAACACATCTCTTTAACCTGGCATACACATAACACATTATAAATTTATATTTTCAAATCTGTTAAAGGATTCTTAGGCTGCATAAATTAGGTCAGCCGGAACCGGGAACACTTCCTATAACACCAGATGTACTTGTTACATCAGAAGAAGAATGGCATCTACGCTAATATTAGTTTTTCTGTTTACCCCGAAGTTTACCATAGTCAACCGGATCCGGGCCGTATCCAGATGAGACAGAGGAACGGTGCCCTGACACGACCACAACGCAGCCCTGACGTATCAACATAGATCGAGTCAACTAGATCATCCACTGTGAAGGCCTCATCAACACGACAACCAGCGGCACAGCTCCTCAACAAACCATCCATACCTGGTGTGATGAATACGATCCCCAACTGGATGGAACTGAAATAAATACTTTGAATGTTGCAATCCTATCAGACTTATGATAGCAACCTGAATCGTAACAAAGCACTGCTCGCCAGAGGAGAACTGGCCCCCCGACTAAGCCTGGTTTCTCCCAAGGTTTTTTTCTCCATTTAACACCTATTTGCCACCTGTTTGCCACCTGATCTCACCTGTTGGAGTTTGGGTTCCTTGCCACTGTCTATACTTTACTTAAGTATGGCTTTCGAGTACTTTATCCACCACTGTCTACATGGATATTAAAATCACCAACAATAAGGACTTTGGTTGTGAAAGATCTCTGTTGACACTGAAATTATTTTGCCAAGCTTTTGACTAAACTGACTGATAAAACAGGGTTAAATTGCTTAAGTCCAGTTCTTTTATTCTCAGTAAAAACAATTGTTTATCATAACCGAGACCAGATAGTGTCCTAAAAAGAGCACAAGCAACACGAATCCATCCCAGATCCTCTTCATATAGTATTCTCTGTGCTGTTTGCAGTCTAAAAGTATCAATCCTGCTTCTTATGTCTATCAGAGCTCGTCCTCCTTCTGTAAAGGCAGATATATATCAAAGATCCAGGAACCCAGTGTTGCCCTAACCAAAAAAATTCCACAAATTTTCTCTGTATAACTTTTATCATTTAATTTGGTGGTTTCAGCACATTTAATGTGTGCCATAGCATGGAGGCGGCCAGATTGTTTATAACCAAGACTCTACCCCTGTAGGATAGTTTAGGTAATATACATTTCCATTTATTCAACGTAGCTGACACATTCTCCAGCATTCCCTCTCAATTTGTTTGTCTATACCTTTCTTTGCCCAGAAACACTCCAAGAATTTTTATTCCCTCTGTACCCCACTGGAATCCCTCAGGAAGCTGGGGTGGCCCACCATTTCCCCAGGGACCCACAACAAGCCCCTCACTCTTTGACCAATTCACTTTTTTTTTGCAATTATAAACTGACATTATATTCATACGGACTGACATATGACACAATAAGACAGAACATACCAAGACAACAAGGACAATAAGAAGATGAGTTATATCTCAGAATTACATTTGACTTAGTAGTGTTGAATATTTAAAGATATTCATTGCTTTAACATGTTTTCCCCTTTACTCTTCACTCTTCCCCCTCTTCAAAGAAAAGAAGAAAAGAAGGGGAGAAGAAAAGAAGAGTAAAGGGGAAAGAAAAAAAAAGGAATAGTTTATACACATTGCTCACAATTAATTATACGCTTTTATTCAATACTTTTTGCAACTTGCTTTTGCCAAGATAACAGCTCTGAGTCTTCACCTATAATGCCTGATGAGTTTGGAGAACACCTGAAAGAGATCAGAGACCATTACTTCATGCAGAATCTCTCCAGAGCCTTCAGATTCCCAGCTCCATGTTGGTGCGTCTTCTTTTCAGTTCACCCCACTTATTTTCTTTAGGGTTTAGGTCAGGGGACTGGGATGGCCATAGCAGAAGCTTCATTTTATGCTCAGTGACACATTTTTGTGTTGATTCTGATGTTTGTTTTGGATCATTGTCCTGATGGAAGATCCAACCATGGCCCATTATAAGATTTTTAGCAGAAGAGGTCAGGTTTTGATTTTTTTTTTATATGTTAGTATTTGATAGAATCCATGATACCATGTATCTGAACAATATGTTCAGGACCTCCAGCAGAAAAATAGACCCACAACATTAAAGATCCAGCAGTATATTTCATTGTACACATGGGTACTTTTTCCTGTATGCACCAAACCAATCTTGAGTGTTTGCTGCTAAAAAGCTCTTTTTGTTGTTATTGTTGTTTCATCTGACCATAGAATGTTTAAAAAGTAACTGATACTACTGGCACTTCAAACAGGATGGGTTCTATGGTCAGATGAAAAAAAAAAAAAAAAAAAAAAAGAGAACTTTTTGGCAGCAAACACTCAAGATTGATTTGGTGCACACAGGGATAAAAAGTACCCCATGTGAACAATGAAATATACTTCTGGATCTTTAATGTTGCGGGCCTATTTTTCTGCCGGAGATCCAGGACATTTTGTTCAGATACATGGTATCATGGATTCTATCAAACAGCAAAAGATAAAAAATCAAAACCTGACAGCCTCTGCTAGAACTCTTATAATGGGCCGTGGTTGGATCTTCCATCAGGACAATGATCCAAAACAAACATCAAAATCAACACAAAAATGGGTCCCTAAGTACAAAATGAAGCTTCTGCAATGGCCATCCCTGTCCCCTGACCTGAACCCTAAAGAAAATGAGTGGAGTGAACTGAAGAGAAGAAGCATCAACATGGAGCTGGGAATCTGAAGGCTCTGGAGAGATTCTGCATGAAGTAATGGTCTCTGATCTCTTTCAGGTGTTCTCCAAACTCATCAGGCATTATAGGTGAAGACTCAGAGCTGTTATCTTGGCAAAAGGAGGTTTTGAACGGTTGGATTTTTGTACATTTTTAAAATAAAAGATCAAAAGGATTAACAAATTTATTTTTATTTGCAGATTTATTTTCACGGCCTTCTTTGGTCATATTTACAAAGGGTATGAATAATTTTGAGCACAACTGTAGATAGAAAAGGAGGGGGGAGAATTGTATTGTAAAGTCATGCAGTTTGTTTTTTGCTATAGTGGTTTGTCTTTCATTTGTAATATGTTCTTTTAAAAATGGAAACCATTGTGCAATAGAAATTTGGGTTTTATTTTTCCAGTGTATGAGAATGGTTTTCTTGGCAACAGCTAGAGACAAGAGTAGTGGAGCGGTATCTCCTAACAGACATAGTGATGGGATTTTATTAATGACTGAGAGTTTATTGATAATAACATCTGTATTATTCCAAATGTGTGAATAAGCATGCAGTGAAAGAGAGTAACTGGTTATTTTATTAGTTTTCCACCAGGCTGTTAATGTTGTCTGGATTGCAGTATTTCTATGTTTTTTAATGTATTGTTAAGGTGTGGTAAGCCAAATATTGGAATTTCCTTACATACTGATTGTTCAAGTTGTAGCCATGGATTTTGAAAGTGATTATTATTGATACATTTGGTCAAATGAAGTAATTGCACGGCTAAATAATAATATTAAAAATTGGGTGCGGACAGTCCTCCTTGCACTTTAGGTTTTTGTAATGTTTTTAGTGCAATTCTTGGTTTCTTATCTTTCCAGTAGAAATTGTTTATTATGCTGTCAAGTTTTGTTGAAACATTTTTGAGAGGTTGTATTGGAATAATTGTAAAAAAGATAATTTATTTTTGGTAATATAGACATCTTGATTGTGGCTATTCGTCTGATGATTGATAAAGGCAGATGCATCCAGCACTTTAAGTCATTTTCTGTTGTTTTTAAAGCTGAGGTAAAATTAAGAGCAAACAGATCTGATATTTGAAGAGAACTGTATTCCCAAGTATGTAATGTTGCCTATTTTAAATTGGTTGTTCTTAATTTTAGCTGAATCTAAGGTTTTATTTAATGGAAGTATTACTGATTTATTTGTTTATAGAGTAATCTAATATATTAGAGTAGTCATTAATAAGTTTGATAAGTTCTATAAGTGAGTTTTCTGGGTTTTGAATATAAAGTAAAATGTCATCTGCATATAATGTTACAAAAAGTAGAAAAGATAGTGAACATCCCTGCCTAGGGCCTCGTTGTAATTGAAATGGTGGTGATGTAATATCATTTGTAATAAATGCAATTAGTGCAGTGTTCATATGTTGTGGTATGGTGGATTTGAGTTTGATGTCTTCAGTCATTCTGTAGAATAATGATGAGATTATTGGCCAAAAGTGTTTGTAAAATTCTGCTGGATAACCATCCAGGCCTTGGGCTTCATTATTTGATAGTGAAAAAAGGGGCTTTCCTATATTCCTCTAATGCCAATGGTTCTTCCAAGGATTGTATTTGGATGGGATTTAATATTTGTGTTGCTATGTTTTGGTGAAATTAGTATATTTGCTCTTCTATTTTCCTTTTGCTTATTACTATATAATGATTGATAGAAAATGCTGAATGTACTCCTTATTTATCTCTTGTGGATTATGTATTATTTTATTGTCTGAGTTTTTGATGGTTGTTATTAGTGTCAGGGAAAAACATGGATTTAATTGCAGGTAACAAAAGTTTTATTTTGCTCTCACTGAGCACAAGGGGGAAAGAAAACAGGAACACAAGAGAGAGAAAGTATAAAACAAGGTCCTAGCGTCGCTTGTTGTTGATTTGTCTTGTATGTTGAGTATGATATTATTTTTCCTCTTAAAACCGCTTTAGCAGTTTCCCAGAGTATTGATGCAGATATGACGTGCGTTATTTATTTCTAGGAAAGATGTCCATTCTTTTGTAAAGTACTTATTGAATTCTTTATCTTGTAATAGGGATGTGTTGATTCTCCATCGTTGAGGTGTTTTCGCATGATTTTTATTGTTGAGTATACAAATATATAAAAAAGTATATAAATTGGTGCATGGTCTGAAATAATGATTGGGTTGATTTTTGTGTCTGTTATATCTTTAATGATTGAATTACTTGTTTAAAAGAAATCTATATGCAAGTATATTTTATGTACTGGTGAGAAATAAGTATTAGCTCGTTGTGGGATTGTTTAGCAGTGGTGTATAAAGTACTCGAAAATCATACTTGAATAAAAGTATAGATATCTTACCAGAAAATGACTTTGGTAGAAGTTAAAGTCACTGTTAAGAATGTAACTTGAGTAAAAGTTTTAAAGTATGTGATATTTTTTGTACTTAAGTATGAAAAGTATTTTTTTGATGTTAAACGTATTTAATTATTGAAAGGAAAAGTACAATTAAATGTAAAATACAAAAGGAGCAAAAAAATATTATTCAAAATGGTTCTATACACAGTTTGAGCAGTAACATTGTGTTCAGTTTTAACTCTTTCTTACATTTTGTTTCTTTGAATTAAAAAATGGCTAAATGTTTAATGTAATTTTTAAATATAAAAAATACTAATATATTAATTATACATTGATCGTTTATGTTAATTCATAGTGCATTATAACTAATGTAAGAGACAACTTTAAAATGTTAAAATGTAAATGTTGAAATTAACATTGAACAGTAATTTTATTTACCTTTATTTAATGTTTCAAAAGGACTCTTATTGTAGTGTTACCATTTCATAGAAATCCAAACAATAATGCTTAAAAATACCATCTTTACACACAAAGGCATAGCATGGGTCTATTATATGTATACTTTCACACATGATTTGCCTCTATTTTGGAAAACTTCATGATTATCTAATCAAAATATGTGTTACAGTGCCGATAAAAAAAGAACTGAAATCGAATACATTTCTGATTTGTTATGTTTCTGTCGCTGCATGATGAGGATACAGTTTAAATATGCAACTTCACTGGATAACGAATGCATAACAGTGAACAAATGGATATAAACTAATGCAAATGAATGGTAACAATCATGACATTAAACAGTTGGTATTTTTGTCACATTGTTTTAACCGCTTGAGGTACTACTAATGTTAGCATCCTCTCAGCCTCGACAGCAAACATACCACTGTTCTCCACTAATGCAGCATCTATTCAACAAACAAATTCCTTTATAATGATATGAAAACATGTACTGTACACTGTATAACATACCGTTTTGTTGTCTGTGTTTTAAATCAGTTTTTCAAGTGTCCCGCTCTGTGCAGCGCACAGCCTCACGTCACGTGTCAAAACAAACTCTTGGAGGCATCAGTGTTAGTTTTTATTTCGCCTCTAGAGGCTGCTCTCGTACTGTATAATGACAACGCACTCTTCTCAGCTGCTCCAGCAACGGACGCAACCCAGAAAATGAAATCAACCGCGGTTGTGCGAGCACTTGTTTGCACATGCTTGCTTGCGGTCTGTGTTCTTCCGCCTTTATTTTGTAGTAAGTAATGAAAATGCTTTGGGAAAATGTATTGGAGTAAAAGTATACATTTTATTTAGGAAATGTAGTGGAGTAAAGGTAAAAGTTGACAGAAATATAAAAACTCAAGTAAAGTACAGATTCTCCCAAAAAATACTTAAGTACTGTAACGAAGTATTATTACTTTGTTACATTACACCACTGTTGTTTAGTCTCCAGCTGTAGCCAAGACCAAGTTCAATCATAAACCAATCAATTCATTTTTGTAATGAAACAGGCTCAGGCAGAGATCCATTTGCAAGCTTTATTAAAAGTAAGCGTGGTCGTACAGGCAGGGTCTAGGCAGGGGCAAACAGGAACAGCAAGGGCAAGGCAGAATCGTGGTCAGGATATAGGCAATGGTCAGGACAGGCAGATATTATTCACAGGTCAGGAAACAATGCAAAGTCCAAAGGCTGGCAGCAGAGGATCGTAAATGGTACACAGACAGGTTCGATGACAGGCAGACAATAAACACAGGGGAATGCTCAGAATTGAACACAGGGTGAATCAAGACCTCACAATGATGTGTGGTGAATGAGAGTCTTATATAGTCCGGTTAATGAGCTTCAGCTGTATGTGGCAATTAGTGATTGGTGTGGAGTGTGTGCAGTGGAGTGTGTGACTGGCATGGAGGATTATGGGAATTGGAGTCCGGAATGAACGGGAACGTGACAGTTTTATTGTATCTGTAGATTACCATGTTTTATATTAAGTTGTGTTATTTGATTTATCTAATGAAGGATTAAGAACTGTGTTAAAATCTCCTCCGATGATGATTTTGGATTTAGTTTGGTCCATAAATGCTAGCAATAGTCATTTCTGTATTATTTATAGATGCATTTATGATAATGTAACATCCTTCTGGATCTGATATTTCTACTTTGTTTGTAATTGATATATTTTTGTTTATTAATATCATGACATCTCTTTTTTGAGTTATATGAAGAACTGTAGATAATAGTGTATTTTGTTGACTGAAATTTCTTAATTTCGGACTGAAGTGTGTTTCTTGTAGCATACATATATCAGCATTTATTTTTGTAAGATAGTTTAGTATCTTATTTCTTTAAATTGGTGAGTTGATGCCCCTCCAGCTGACAAACGTAGGGCCCTATTGTAATGATCTAAGCGCATGGTCTAAAGTGCACGGCGCAAGTGCACTTAGGGCATGTCCGAATCCACTTTTGCTAGTTTAATGACAGGAAAAATGGTTGGTGCACCTGGCGCATTGTCTGAAAGGGTTGTCCTTATTCTCATAATGAGTAATGGGTGTGTTTTGGGAGTAACGCACAATAAGCCAACTCTCCCACCCGTCTCTCATTCCCTTTAAAAGCCAGTTGTGATCGTGCCATGGTGTATTCGCTATTTACAAGGGAGAATTTGCATGCGGAAAAACTGAACGCGTCCATAGTGAGGAAACGGATCTGTCCGTTTCAGCAGACTATCTACGGGAAAAGCCAGATTCCACCAAAGCATTTTTATCTTTATGCATACAATAATAATCTTTTACATTGTAATCCTTTTATTTTTAATATTTGGCATGTTTGTGTGCTGCTGCGCTATGTGTATAATAGGGTACAACGGGGCTAAAGGCACACCTTAAGAAAAATTGTGCTTTTCACTACTCAAAGTATATGATTGCAGGAAAAATATATATGTTTGTATTGAACATTGATGGAGCAGCATATTTTGTGTGAAAAAAAAAAAAAAAAAAATCATAAAGTGGTTAATTTTGATTAAAAATCTTATAAATGGTGAGGGGGGCGGTAACACTTTATTTTAAGGGTCCAGAATAATGCATTAGTTAAGCATTAATTAATGATGAACTTGTTCACAATTAAGTATTAGTTAAGAACACACTAGTAATTAATGATTAACTTTACATTGTAAGGGTCAGAATTATGCATTAGGTAAGCATAAATAAACTAGTAATTAATGATTTACTTGTTCACAATTATGCATTAGTTAAGCATGGACACAATAATAATTAATGATTAACTTAACATATAGTAGGGCATATTAGCCATTATTTACAAATTATTAAACATTTGAAAGATACACATTTATGCTATAAATAAACAAAAATAACCTAGTAATTAATGATTAACTGAATGTACAGTAAACACCTTTTAGTCATTATCTACAACTTAATAAGCCATATATTATTTTTGTGTAGTGATGTTTAGTTATTTCTATTGTGATGTTTAGATATTTCTAGAATGTGCCATTCTATTAAGTTAACAGAACAATAAACTAGTAATTATGCTTAATTACTGATGGTTTTGCAGTTATAAATTGCTAAAATAGTATAATAAAAACAATTTGACCCCCAAAGTGAAAGGCATATCCACATCAATTATGGCACTTATTGAGTGATATTCAAGTTTATTGAGCAGAATAAGCCAATAATTAAGGCTAAACTGCCATTAATACAGTACTAATAAAGGCAATTTGACCCCCTACTCTAGAGAATAGACCCTATTCAGGTTCTTATTTACACTATTCGTTTTAGTTATTCTGCAACATGATCGCACAAGAATGTATTTTTACGCAGTATTTTGCTCTGTTCGTGACTTTCACTGCAAACTCATTTCAAAGAATTACGTTAAACAAAACTACACTTTAAAACCTTGGACCCACTTTATATTAAGTGGCCTTAACTACTGTGTACTTACATTTAAATTAATCATTTGATACAATGCACTTATTGTGTACATACATGTTTTTACATTGTACTTATATTTTAAAAACACCTGCATGTAATTACATCTGTAATTAATTTCTGTAATTACATTTATAATTACACTGTTGACCCATCCCATACACCTTACCCCTACCCTTAAATCTACCCATACCACCAAAGCTTTCCCTAACCTTACCCGTATCCCACCTCAATAGCAGCAAAATTGTTTTGCAATTCAATATGAACCCAATAAGTACATTGTACTTAGTTTTTGATGTAAGTACATAGTAGTTAAGGCCACTTAATATAAAGTGGGACCAAAACCTTAAATGAATAACATTTCTGTAATCATCTAACCATTATTTATCATGTAATATTTATTTTGTTCGCCATGGGACACAAAAGGCGTTTTCTCAGACACAGGACTAGAAAATACACCAAAACCAACATAAATTCACAAAAGACGTCAATTTAATCCGCTTTAATCCACATCTTTATAATCCATACGACTGCGAGGAACAGATCTAAACTGAATTCTTTATCCACCGATTTTCACATTTTCATCGCTTTTGACATTTTCTTAATAAACAAATTATTGTGATTATTACACTTTTCTATATGTTATGTTTTCTTTATAACTACAAATTTTTAAGAAATGGTTATGGGTAGGTTTAGAGGTTTGAGTGGATTTAGTGGTTCAAAATATCCTTTTAATACAGTATAGTGTTACTAAAAATTTTTTTTTTTTTTTTCTAAATATTAATGTCCATAACATTAATTTTATATTCTCTATAAAATGGTTATGTTTGGGTTTAGGGATATAACATTTATCCATAAAATGGTAAAAGGGAAAATATACAGATATCTTTATGATAAATATTTTAAGTGTTTCTTCTGTAAAAGCGTAATATGCTTACGTTTAAATGTTGCCGTCCATGATGTATCTTTCACCATTTATCCAAACGTACAAAAATGTTTTGTCTGTAAAAGTTATGTATTAATACTTATATAACAATGAGATCATTCAATAAGTGACTTAATTGAGGATATAACTTTTACTTTACAATAGGGGTAAACTTGTCTTAGTAATGGCCATTTAGCATTAATTATTGGCTTATTCTCGTCAATAAACTTGAATATCACTCAATAAGTGCCATGATTAATGAGGATTTAGCTTTCACTTTAGAATAGGGGGTCAAATTGCCTTTATTAGTACTATATTAATGGCAGTTTGGCCTTGTGTCCAATCTGTCCTAATCACCAAAAACAACCACGGCGACATAGAAGTGCATTACCAATGCTGACAGATGAAAGGATTCAATTGAATCAGTTCAATGGAATCAATTCAATGGAAAGGATTCCAGAAGAGAAGACAATGCTGAATAAAGTCATAGTTTTTGTTATTTTTGGACCAAAATGTATTTTCGATGCTTTAACAAATTCTAACTAACCCACTGATGTCATATGGTCTACTTTGATGATGTTTTTATTACCTTTCTGGACATGGACAGTCTACCGTACAAACATTTTCAATGGAGGGACAGAAAGCTCTCGGACTAAATCTAAAATATATTAAACTGTGTTCC
The DNA here is from genome assembly GCF_018812025.1 of Megalobrama amblycephala. NCBI lineage: Eukaryota > Metazoa > Chordata > Actinopteri > Cypriniformes > Xenocyprididae > Megalobrama > Megalobrama amblycephala. The sequence continues at coordinate 162,752 of NW_025953348.1, forward strand.
AAAGATGAACGGAGGTCTTACGGGTTTGGAACGACATGAGGGTGAGTCATTAAAGGTTCTCTAAGCGATCCTGGGTGGAGTAACTTCCTGTTGATGTTCGAAGTGTTGTCAAACAAAACAGAGGCTAGCTAGACCCTCCATCCCCCTCCTCCTCCTCCCCCTCCCCGCCGTGCTTCCTGAAACAGTCATGAACGCGCATTTAAAATCATTCTTGTCGGTTGTTGGCTGGAGCATGTTTATTATGGTTCGTGGTCCAGGCTGCACCAGTTTGTTTTTATTGCCGTTTTCGGCGCTTGTGCGACTACAGAGACCGCATTTTTTTACAGTGTGTTCAGGGGACAGGCAGCTATCGGATAGTGAGGAGATGTTTGCTGTATGTGACAAAAAAATTTTTGGCCTAAAAACACGTGACATCATTTAGAGCACCTTTAATGACACAATTTTCATTTTGGGGTAAACTAACCCTTTAATAATTGCCATATTCTGCTCAATATACTTGAATATCACTCAATAGTGACATAATTAATGTGGATATACCTTTCACTTTGGGGGTCAAATGATCTTTATTATACTATTTTAGCAATTTATAAATGAAAACCAGCAGTAATTAAACATAACTACTAGTTTATTACTCGGTTAACTTTAATAGAATGACAAAACAGAGGCTAGCTAGACCCTCCCTCCTCCTCCTCCTCCTCCCCCTCCCCTCCGTGCTTCCTGAAACAGTCATGAACGCGCATTTAAAATCATTTTTGTTGGCTGGAGCTTGTTTATTATGTTTTGTGGTCCAGGCTGCACCAGTTTGTTTTTATTGCCGTTTTCGGAGCTTGTGGCGACTACAGAGACCGCGTTTTTTTTTACAGCAATGCAGCAATTGGCTGGCGGCAAGACAGCAACATAATGACATCATATAATTAGAAAAGACACCTGACGATAAACTTGACAAACTTGGACCTTTATAATGAAACAGCCAAGCGAACAAAATGATATTACGACATAAAAATTAATTAAAGTCAAGATCAAGTTATCTGCATCTCCTGCGCTGCATCAAGCCACTCCCACAATAGCGTCACCATTCAAATGAACGCATGGCTCAGAATAACTGTACACGCATGTGTGTAAGACTCCAATACAATTGTAAAGCAATTATTCCATCACGAATACATCTTTCAATGAGTAAATCTGGCTGTGCCTATAGTATTATAGACTACAAAACATTTATAAAATTATTTTCAAATTAATTTGTAAATTATTATCATTTTAAATTATTGTCCCTGGATATGTACTCTTGAAATAAAGTAGCAGTGGTTTGGACAGATTTTAAATATCAATTCCACTTAAAAAGACGCAATCTAATCCTGTTTACATGAAATAAGCCTGCTCACAAGCAGGTTTAAGCTTACAGACCTGTTGCTATGGCAGCAAGTCCAGGATGAGCGTTGAAGAACCGAACAATCCAAGATCATGCCAAATCGTCATCAGTCAAATCCAGCTAACTGAGTTAGCGACGAACGAAGAACAGGCCCCCGGTTTCAGTCGGTCATTGGTGCAGTCTATTTCAGTTGCGTCAAAATAGTAACGAGCCAACAACGTGCCTGAACCTCATTTTCAGACCAGCACGCCCATGGGCGCACAAATGGGTGCAAATGCATTTGCTATTTAAACAACGTGGTGCAAGACGTGAAAATGATAACTGCTCTGGGCTGAAACTAGCAATTGCATTGCGCCGGGTGTATGATAGGGCCCTTAATGTGTGACATATTTAGTGAAATAATATGCAAGTATATTTATACACATACATCTATATATATTTATTTGTGGATGCATAAATACATACATATCATGTGAATGTATATTAATTTTCAAATCAGTTAATGCAGTTCCCACTTTACAGTAAACACACACCTGATGTAACATGTAAGACATTAGTGACTTTACTGACGTTAATGCTTGGGTAGAAAGATGATGGACATTTTGTTTGTTATTCAGTGTTTTTAGCTGGCGACATGATGATGAATCTTTTCCCCACTTCAATCAAGCGGGGCTGATGTCTCTGTATAGTTGTCCAATTATGTACAGTTTGTCTACGACCAGTGAAACTTGTTTTCCCTCGCTTCTTTGGCGTTTCATGATTGGTATAAGTTTTTACGTCTTTCCTGTGTTTCTCACAGAAACTGTTTGTTGATTCCGTAATGTGTGCCACGTAGCTCTTTGCCTTTTACTTTTGACTAATTCTTTATGTTTGTGTTCGAATTTAGCCACTATTGGTCGGGGATGTTTGATGCCTGTTAACTGGATGTTTTTTGACCAAGTCACCTTTATTTATATAGCGCTTTTTACAATGCAAATTGTATCAAAGCAGCTTTACATTGATAACTGGTACACAATTTTTGCTGCACAGCAGCTCTTCAAGAATACTGTCAAAGCACTGTTGAATAAATGTCAAGAATACTGTTAAATATCAAATGTCAAGTCAAATGTCAAGTGTCCCCAACTAAGCAAGCCAAAGGCGACAGCGGGAAGGAACCCAAACTCCAACAGGTGACATCAGGTGGCAAACAAGGGGCAAATAGGTGTTAAAATGGAGAAAAAAACCTTGGGAGAAACCAGTCTTAGTTGTGGGGCCAGTTCTCCTCTGGCGAACAGTGCTTTGTTACGAATCAGGTTGCTATAAAACTTCCAAACCCATTAAATGTTAAAAATTTAATTGATGTTCAACAAATAAAAAATAGAGATAATAATGATAAACAAATGATAAAGCTTGGATTGTTAAATATTAGATCACTTTCTTCAAAAGCACTTATTGTAAACGATATTATCACAGACAATAATCTAGATGTGCTGTGTTTGACAGAAACCTGGCTAAAACCGGACGATTACATTACTTTAAATGAGTCTAGTCCTCAAGGTTATGATTATCGACACAATCCTCGTCAGAAAGGCAAAGGGGGAGGTGTTGCTGTAATTTATAGTAATATTTACAGTATCAGCCAGAAGTCTTTCAAATATAATTCCTTCGAAGTGATGGTGCTTTACGTAACATTATGTAAGTTGACATTTGTGCTGGCTACTGTATACAGGCCACCAGGACACCATACAGACTTTATCAAAGAATTTGCAGATTTTCTATCAGAATTAGTACTAGCTGCAGATAAAGTCCTTGTTGTTGGTGATTTTAATATCCATGTAGATAATAAAAAAGACTAATTGGGATTGGCATTTACAGACATTCTAAACTCTATTGGTGTTAGACAACACGTGTCAGGACCCACTCATTGTCGTAATCATACTTTAGATCTAATATTGTCACATGGAATCGATATTGATGCCGTTGAAATTCTGCAGCAGAGTGACGACATCTCAGATCATTATCTAGTCTCGTGTATACTACATTTAGTCAAAGAGGCTAAACTGCCTCCCTGCCATAAATATGGTAGAACCATCACTTCTACCACTAAAGATTGCTTTATAAATAATCTTCCTAATCAGTTTCATCACCTTAGCATACCAGACAGCTTAGAAGACCTCGATGTTGCAACAGAAACTATTGCCTCTGTCTGTCTTTTCCAGCACATTAGACTCAGTTGCTCCTTTGCGTTTAAAAAAGATTAAGGAAATTAATCTAACGCCATGGTACAATGAGCACACTCGGGCCCTAAAAACAGCAGCTAGAAAAATGTAGTGCAGCTGGAAGAAAACAAAACTAGAAATATTTCGCATTTCGTATAGAGAGAAAATTATTGAGTACAGAAAGGCCTCAAAAACTGCTAGATCTGCCTATTTTTCAAAACATTTAGAAGAAAATAAACACAACCCTAAGTATTTATTTGATACAGTGGCTAAATTAACAAGAAATAAAGCTTCAACTTCTGATGTTTCCAAAGAGCATAGCAGTAATGACTTTATGAACTTCTTTACTTGCAAGATCGATAATATTAGAGAGAAAATTATAACCATGCAACCGTCTACTACAGTATTGTGTCAGACAGTGCATTGTAGTGTCCCTGAAGAAAAATTCAATTCATTTTCTGCTTTAGGAGAGGAAGAATTGTCTAAACTTGTTAAATCGTCAAAATCAACAACTGTCACGATCATTACTGGGAGTGCCCTTGTCTGCCACCAGAGGGCACTCCAACCCTGACTGTTTCCATCCTGGACTTTGGTTTTCACCCCACGAACTACATTACCCATACTCACCTCGTGGACTCATTATCCTTGTTTCATTGCACCCAGCTGTCTTGTGTTTGTTCATTAGTGTCTGTCTATTTATACCTGGTTTGTCTCTGCTCTGGTCATGGTGTCTTCATTCTTGGTTCCCGAGTCTCTGTTTTGGTTTGCTTTGTGTTTTCGTTCATGTCATTGTTTTGTTTGGACTGTCTCCCTGGATTTTTGACCATTGCCTGTTATAAGGATTACGTTTCTGGATTTCCCCAATAAATACCTGCAATTGGACCTACCCTGTTTGTCTTTGTGTGTGCTGTGACAGAAGACACCATCAATTTAGGATCCAGCAGGATGGGGATTTGGATCACTCCTCCAGCCAAGCTATTGAAAGAGATGCTTCCGGAGGTCATAGATCCTCTTCTTAATATTGTTAATTCATCTTTATCACTAGGATACATACCAAAAACTTTTAAGCTGGCTGTTATTAAACCTCTTATTAAAAAACCACAACTTGATGTATAGCTGATATAAAAAACTGGATGACCAGCAATTTCCTACTATTAAATTCAGAAAAAACAGAGATTCTAATTTTTGGACCAAAAACTACTTCACGCAGTAACCTAGAATACTGTCTAACACTTGATGGCTGCTCTGTTAAGTCTTCGTCGTCAGTTAGGAACCTGGGTGTGCTCTTTGATACCAATCTTTCATTTGAAGGCCATGTTACTAGCATCTGCAAAACCGCATTCTTCCATCTTAAAAATATATCTAAACTACGACATATGCTCTCAATGAAAAATGCAGAACAGTTAGTTCATGCGTTCATGACCTCAAGGCTAGATTACTGTAACGCTCTACTGGGTGGCTGTTCCTCTCGCTTGATAAATAAACTACAGCTCGTACAAAATGCAGCAGCTAGAGTTCTTACTAGAACTAGGAAGTATGACCATATTAGCCCAGTTCTATCATCACTGCATTGGCTTCCTGTTAAACATCGTATAGATTTTAAAATCTTGCTAATTACTTACAAAGCACTAAATGGTTTAGCTCCCCAGTACCGAGCTCTTAAAGGGCACCTATTATGCCCCTTTTTACAAGATGTAATATTGGTCTTGGGTGTCCCCAGAATGTATTTGTGAAGTTTCAGCACAAAATACCCCACAGTTAATTTATTATAACCATTTGAAAATGTCATTTTTGGGGCCTGTTTTAAAAAGAGCTGTTTTGGTGTGTACCACCTTAAATATAAATGAGCTGCATATCCCCGCCCTGCCTTTGGATGAGGGCGTAACTTGCATACCTATGGCAATAAACAGTCGGTAGAAGCAGAATGGCTGAGAGTGAGAGACCCGCTGTTTTGTATGGCATTCAGCCGTACATGTTTGAACCGGAATCAGACCCAGATGATGAAGAGACTCTGGCAGAAGAAACACAATTGAGAATGGAGCAGGACGTCTCTGAATGGTTATTTGATACATTTATGTACTTATAGAGTTTTAATCGCGCCCCCTTTGCATTTATGGATGTGCAACACACACACACACACTGTGATAACGTTCGCGCAATTTTTTGAAACTACAAACACAAATACTGTGATAACGTTTGCTAAGTAAACATACACAGTTTTTAATACAATATCTTTAAAAAAAAATATATATATATATACGTGTGGATACACACTATACAAACAAGGTTTAAATTATATACACAGACATTCTACGACGACGACAACAACTTTAGACGCATTTGTTATTGAATTGGCTGACATCGACTGAAATGACTATTTGCTCAAAAAACATTAAATACACTTACTTCTTCTGGAGGTGACGTTGGATCGCGAACAGTAGGCAACGATCCACACCTGAGGATTAACTTTGAAGCAAGACCTGCTTTGAATTGACCCTCGTTCTCAAAACAGTCAGTCAAAAAATGATTCGCGCAAACATAAACGTATTTTGGAATTTTGAGTGGCGCCTTTCTTTCGTAAATAAAATCCATCCACTGCGTTTTCAGTGGCTCTGATGTCGGAAGTAAGTGAAATCTACTATGTTCATTATTACATCCCACAACAGAACACTTATGTTTCTTAGGAGACATTACCGGCTGTCGTTGAAACAATGGAGGATGGTTGACCGATCACCGAGGTCGGGGTCTATGCCAAAACCAGATTGTCAATCAAACCACGTGGGTGGGGCTTAGCGCAATTCTACGTCACAGTGAGAGCAATCTTAGAACAGGGCGTTCTGAGACAGTGCTTATGAATTATTGAGATTGTAAAAAAAACACTGGGTGGATTTTTCTCATTCTAGGGTGGTTTTGCTCACACACTGCCAACACACATTTATGGTCAAACACCATGTAAAAGTGAATTTTGCATAATAGGTGCCCTTTAATGCATTATAGTCCTTCACATTTATTGCGATCTCAGAATTCAGGCCAGCTGATAATACCTAGAATATCAAAATCAACCGCAGGCGGTAGATCCTTCTCCTATGTGGCACCCAAACTCTGGAACAATCTTCCTAGCATTGTTAGGGATGCAGACACACTCTGTCAGTTTAAATCTAGACTAAAAACACATCTCTTTAACCTGGCATACACATAACACATTATTAATTTTCAAATCTGTTAAAGGATTATTAGGCTGCATAAATTAGGTCAGCCGGAACCGGGAACACTTCCTATAACACCAGATGTACTCGTTACATCAGAAAAAGAATGGCATCTACGCTAATATTAGTCTTTCTGTTTATTCCGAGGTTTATCCGGGCCGTATCCAGCTGAGACCAAGGACCTGCGCCTTGACACGACCACAACGCAGCCCTGAAGTATCAGCAGAGATCGAGTCGACTAGATCATCCATTGTGAAGACATCATCAACACGACAGCCAGTGCCACATTTCCTCAACAAACCGACCATACCGGCGTGATGAATACGATCCTCAATTGGACACGACCACAACGCAGCCCTGAAGTATCAGAAGAGATCGAGTCGACTAGATCATCCACTGTGAAGGCCTCATCGACACGACAGCCAGTAGCACAGTTCCTCCACAAACCGTCCATACCGGCGTGATGAATACGATCCTCAACTGGATGGAACTGAAATAAATACTTTGAATGTTGCGATCCTATCAGATTTATGATAGCAACCTGATTCGTAACAAAGCACTGTTCGCCAGAGGAGAACTGGCCCCCTGACTAAGCCTGGTTTCTCCCAAGGTTTTTTTTTTTCTCCATTTTAACACCTATTTGCCATTTGTTTGCCACCTGATGTCACCTGTTGGAGTTTGGGTTCCTTACCGCTGTCGCCTTTGGCTTGCTTAGTTGAGGACACTTGACATTTGATATTCAACAGTATTCTTGACATTTATTCAACAGTGCTTTGATCTGCCTGCATTGACACTATTCTTGAAGAGCTGCTGTGCAGCAAAAAATATGTACCAGTTATCAATGTAAAAGCTGCTTTGATACAATCTGCATTGTAAAAAGCGCTATATAAATAAAGGTGACTTGACTTGACTTGACTTGACTTGATGACAGAACTGGGCTAATATGGTCATACTTCCTAGTTCTAGTAAGAACTCTAGCTGCTGCATTTTGTACGAGCTGTAGTTTATTTATCAAGCGGGAGGAACAACCACCAAGTAGAGCGTTACAGTAATCTAGCCTTGAGGTCATGAACGCATGAACTAACTGTTCTGCATTTTTCATTGAGAGCATATGTGACCCGTCACGGAAACCAGGGACACAAGTCGGCAGCACTACTATTGAGCAAACTGAGAAAGAAGCGTTTTTTTTTTTCAAAATTGGTGATTTTCGTTTTTTTGCAGAATCTGTTAGTTGAGATCACAAAGAAGCATCTCCGTGTTTTATAAAGCAGTATTGGTATATTTTAAAGCGTACATTTTGAGGTTGAAATCGGCTTGTTTTTCTGGGATTCTATCTCGCAGTAGGGGTGTGTCATTGTCTGTTTGTACTTCCATACTGGAATCGGATAGGCTGGCTTTTGTTTCTTTTGTTATTGCCGCCGCCCTCCAAGGGAAGCGTGGCTACTTATTTATGCAGCGCTCTGGCCGGCTCTAGCTGATATCAAAACTTAATGAAGATGGACGCTGCAAAGAATATTGCAGACGAGCTGAAACGTGGCTGTTACACCGAAAATGTTTTGAAGTACAACATACGGCTGGATTCTTTAGCTGCGGAAAAAAGAGTGGCAGGACATGCGAATTATTGGACATTTAGAGGCAAACAGACGCATAGTGCAAACTTCGGAGATGGTTACATCCACAAAGAAGACCCCGACAAAGAGAAAGTGTGCCCGAACAACTTATTTCATTGGATGCAACGAGATCTTTTCTGTTTCTTATGGGGTAAGTTTCCATAAACATCAAAGTTTGTCATTTTGTGTTCATTCTAAGAACACGTAGGCTACACGTTATCTCATGTGTCTTTTGTTATTTGCTAGCTCAGGACTGTTGTTTTATTTGTAATCGTTAGCATTGTATCACTTGCCAAAAAACCCCATTACTATAATGGGCTTTTTAGATGGTAATGTTATCATCTGCTATTAATTTGAATAACGCTTCAACTGCTTGAATTGACTGGTGTGAATGACTTAGCTCATGTAAACCTTACTTTTCTTGAATTGAATGTGACGCTAATAATTTTAGCCAGTTACTACTTCTTAACAAAGATTTACTAATGTAATAGTAAATGTATCAGATTAAATTCCTACGTAAGTAAAAGTATAAAGTATCTGTAGCCGTAAAATGTGCGTTATAAGTCAAAAGTAAAAGTATTTATTGAAGAGTTTAATGTACAGGATTTTTTTAATCCTTTGACTCAAACCAGGTCTAACCACTAACTGAGGTCTAAACCAGGGGTCTCATTTATAAAACTGTGCGTAGGATCCCTACTAAATGTGTACGTACGCGCAAAAGCTAGATTCTGCTTACGCACAAAAAAAATCAGATTTATAAAACCATGCATACGCCAGATCCTGCGCACAAATCCCTTTATAAATCCCAGTCAGCAGAAGATTGTGCGTACGTGCATCTCCACCCTGTCTCCTCCCCGAAATCACCATATATGGAGCTTACGACACCTAGTTTTACTATGCATAACCTCATCTGCATATCATTTCCATACATATTCCCATCCACGTGACACCACAGTTAACACTGTCAAAGGTACAAGACATTGGAAAATATTAGATATGGACTATAAATGGAATTTGTGCCACACATTATATTGATAAAGATCATCCAATATCCTCTTTATGTTTTAGAATAAATATATCTAAATATCCATAAAAACAAAATTGTATAAAATACTTCAGATAAAGGTTTTAGAATAGAGTTGATTCATTCATTTCCACTGGCCATATAGTATTTTAATAGTTTTAAACAATTCAAATCAAATGTATGCAGTTTTGCTGATAAGGTGAACATATATTTTAGGAAGTTTATAGGCTATTTTTAGTGGAAACAGATCGGCCTACTTATTTATTGCAGTGTAAATAGGCTACAATCGTCTGACTCGGCGCGTCACTGACAAAGTATTTTAAAAAGAAAACATGCAAATCTTACCGTTTTCCTCAAATTATATCCTTCAAATAGTAATTGTTTGAAGATCCTTCACACGACTTCAACACCTCCTGCAGCTGTGGTTGACAGTAAGATATTATTGGACCTATTCAAACAGGACAACGGACCGTTCGACCACCGAATCCAGCAGTGTCTTCCATAATATCTAAGTTAAGTGTGCATCACTGATCGTCATTCTCAAAAAAATATTTTGTCATAACATCTGCAGTTTAGTTTAAAGAGGAATTATTGTGCTCCCAGCGCTCCTCGCTGTCATTAAAACAGCGTGTCACTGGAAAAGTGATCGAAAGTAGCACATCTACTATCTCAATCCATATCACTTTTGTCTCCAGAATGTGCGTACGCACAGCTCAAAGTTTGCGCACATTCTCCCGTCAAGTTTGTTTTTATAGATCACAACCTTTGCGTGGTAACTGGCGTACGCACGTTTCCAGCCCCGTTTTGTGCGTACGCACGCTTTATAAATGAGACCCCAGGACTATACGGTTATCACAGAATCCTGTTCAAAAAGTCCTAATGTCAAAAAAGATAAATTACTGACATTTACAATGCACATTATCCTTTATTATTAATAGTATGCGGTCCGATTTTTCCCGTTGCGTCTGTCGTTGCTTTGCAACCATGCAGCTTAACAGGGGGTATGGCTTATCTAAATGAGATGTAAATGAGCCCTTTTGCCACTCCCAGCAGGTGAGAACAGGCGAGAACTGCAAAACTAGAAGTTATTTTTCTGCCCTTTGAGCTTTTTTGAGTGCCTACCTTCAAATGGCCACAACTTCCCCAAATATTATCAGATTTCCATGTGTTACACATCGTTGGAAAGCTTGGAGACTACACTTTCAGAATCTGTGAATGACTCAAAATGCCCCAGAACCGACTTGTGTCCTTACTTTCCGTGACTGGTCACATATGTCGTAGTTTAGATATATTTTTAAGATGGAAGAATGCGGTTTTGCAGATGCTAGTAACATGGCCTTCAAATGAAAGATTGGTATCAAAGAGCACACCCAGGTTCCTAACTGACGACGAAGACTTAACAGAGCAGCCATCAAGTGTTAGACAGTATTCTAGGTTACTGCGTGAAGTAGTTTTTGGTCCAAAAATTAGAATCTCTGTTTTTTTCTGAATTTAGTAGTAGGAAATTGCTGGTCATCCAGTTTTTTATATCAGCTATACATTCTGTTAATTTAGCGAATTGGTAAGTTTCGTCAGGGCGTGAAGAAATATAGAGCTGAGTATCATCAGCGTAACAATGAAAACTAACGGCATACTTCCTAATGATATCTCCCAAGGGTAGCATGTACAGAGTGAAAAGCAACGGTCCTAGTACTGAGCCTTGCGGTACTCCATATTTAACTTGTGATTGATATGACATCTTATCGTTTACTACTACAAACTGATAACGGTCAGATAAGTATGATTTGAACCATGCCAATGCAATTCCACTAATGCCAACATAGTTTTCGAGTCTATTTAGAAGAATATTGTGATCAATAGTGTCAAATGCAGCACTAAGATCCAGTAACACTAATAGAGAGATACAACCACGATCTGATGATAAGAGCAAATCATTAGTAACTCTAATGAGAGCAGTCTCAGTACTATGGTACGGTCTAAATCCTGACTAAAAATCCTCACAGATACTATTTCTTTCTAAAAAGGAACATAGTTGTGATGAAACTGCCTTTTATAGTATTTTTGACAGAAAAGTGAGATTTGAAATCGGTCTGTAATTGACTAATTCTCTAGGATCAAGTTGTGGTTTTTTAATAAGAGGTTTAATAACAGCCAGCTTAAACGTTTTTGGTATGTATCCTAGTGATAAAGATGAATTAACAATATTAAGAAGAGGATCTATGACCTCCGGAAGCATCTCTTTCAATAGCTTAGTCGGTATAGGGTCTAACATACATGTTGTTGATTTTGATGATTTAACAAGTTTAGACAATTCTTCCTCTCCTAAAGCAGAAAATGAATTGAATTTTTCTTCAAGGACACTACAATGCACTGTCTGACACAATACTGTAGTAGACGGTTGCATGGTTATAATTTTCTCTCTAATATTATCAATCTTGCAAGTAAAGAAGTTCATAAAGTCATTACTGCTATGCTCTTTGGAAACATCAGAAGTTGAAGCTTTATTTCTTGTTAATTTAGCCACTGTATCAAATAAATACTTAGGGTTGTGTTTATTTTCTTCTAAAAGTTTTGAAAAATAGGCAGATCTAGCAGTTTTTGAGGCCTTTCTGTACTCAATAATTTTCTCTCTCCACAAAATGCGAAATACTTCTAGTTTTGTTTTCTTCCAGCTGCGCTACATTTTTCTAGCTGCTGTTTTTAGGGCCCAAGTGTGCTCATTGTACCATGGCGTTGGATTAATTTCCTTAATCTTTTTAAAACGCAAAGGAGCAACTGAGTCTAATGTGCTGGAAAAGACAGAGGCAATAGTTTCTGTTGCAACATCGAGGTCTTCTAAGCTGTCTGGTATGCTAAGGCGATGAAACTGATTAGGAAGATTATTTATAAAGCGATCTTTAGTGGTAGAAGTGATGGTTCTACCATATTTATGGCAGGGAGGCAGTTTAGCCTCTTTGACTAAATGTAGTATACACGAGACTAGATAATGATCTGAGATGTCGTCACTCTGCTGCAGAATTTCAACGGCATCAATATCGATTCCATGTGACAATATTAGATCTAAAGTATGATTACGACAATGAGTGGGTCCTGACACGTGTTGTCTAACACCAATAGAGTTTAGAATGTCTGTAAATGCCAATCCCAATGAGTCTTTTTTATTATCTACATGGATATTAAAATCACCAACAACAAGGACTTTATCTGCAGCTAGTACTAATTCTGATAGAAAATCGGCAAATTCTTTGATAAAGTCTGTATGGTGTCCTGGTGGCCTGTATACAGTAGCCAGCACAAATGTCAACTTACATAATGTTACGTAAAGCACCATCACTTCGAAGGAATTATATTTGAAAGACTTCTGGCTGATACTGTAAATATTACTATAAATTACAGCAACACCTCCCCCTTTGCCTTTCTGACAAGGATTGTGTCAATAATCATAACCTTGAGGACTAGACTCATTTAAAGTAATGTAATCGTCCGGTTTTAGCCAGGTTTCTGTCAAACACAGCACATCTAGATTATTGTTTGTGATAATATCGTTTACAATAAGTGCTTTTGAAGAAAGTGATCTAATATTTAACAATCCAAGCTTTATCATTTGTTTATCATTATTATCTCTATTTTTTATTTGTTGAACATCAATTAAATTTTTAACATTTAATGGGTTTGGAAGTTTTTTGTTTTTACTAATTCGGGGTACAGACACAGTCTCTATGTGATAATATCTAGGTGTAAGAGTTTCTGTGTTGGGATTTATCTGACTTCTGTAACGTGAGGCAGCTAGCAGATGGTCGGTTTAGCCAGTCTGTCTGCTTCCTGTCCTGGGCCCCAGTTTGTCATGTTTCAGCTCTAAGACTATGTGCCATATTACTAGAGAGAAGAGCAGCACCATCCCGGGACGGATGAATACCATCTCTTTTCAACAGGTCAGGTCTGCCCCAAAAACTTTTCCAATTGTCTATGAAACCTTTATTATTCTGCGGACACCACTTAGACAGCCAGCCATTGAGTGATGATAATCTGCTAACTATCTCATCACTCCGACGAACAGGAAGGGGACCAGAGCAAATTACTTCTCCTGACATTGTATTTGCGAGTTCACACACCTCTTTAATGTTAATTTTAGTGATCTCCGACTGGTGAAGTCGAATATCATTTGTGCCAATGTGAATAATAATTTTAGAATATTTACGATTAGCATTAGCCAGCACTTTTAAATTTGCTTTGATGTCAGGTGCTCTGGCTCCCGGCAAACATGTGACTATGGTGGCTGGTGTCTCTATTTTCACGTTCCGTGTAATAGAATCGCCAATAACTAGGGCACTTTCAACAGGATTCTCAGTGGGTGCGTCACTGAGTGGGGAGAACCTGTTTGATGTTCTTATTGGAACAGAAGAGTGGTGTTTTCCGTGGCTAGGCCGCCTCAACATTACCCAAGTGTCCTGCTGCGCGGGCTCTACAGCCGTAACCGAACAATGTACAGAGTTCACTAAGCTAGTCGCATCCAAAACAGTATCTGAAGCCCCTGCATTCTTACTATCCTCGATTAAAGTTTGGATGCATGTCTCTAATTCTGAGATTCTATCTGTCAGCCTGACTATTTCCCTACATTTATGACATGTAAATCCCTGACAGAGAGAGCTATACTGAACATGTGACAGATGGAACAGGAAACAATTCTGGGAGAGGATGACATGACTCACCGTGTTTGTAGACTGATCCGATCCGAGTTACCACAGCTGTTTGATGAACACTTTGAAAGAGGAGCGTGCGAGACTGATGACAAGTTAACAAGCTAGCGAGATGCAAACGCGTTGTAACACCGATTTAGATTCAAAGATTACAAGCTAGCGACGTCAGATTAATGTGGTAGGCAATAATAATAATATAAGTAACAATGAATAAAAGTAAGAGATTCAGTAAAAGAGCCATACGGAGACGCAAACCACCAGCAGCGAGCAGAGACAGCGAGGCAGACAGGAGCAATTGAGCAACCGAGCAATCTTTCATCACGTCTGACAATAGACGTGATGAAAGGTGATTTTCTCTATTGTTTCTTTTGGGATCTTCAGAGCTGAATGAAAAAATTCCTTTATTGTCTCTTCTGGGTTGTCTTGTGTTTGTTCTGGTATGCCAGAAAAGATTAGGTTGTCACGCATACTACAACACTGAAGGTCTTATATTGTTTCTTTCATGAGTTTGTTTTTCTCTGTGATTTGGTCCAGTTGCGTTGTGATCACTGTTATCTTGTTATACAGTTCTTTGTTCTCATTTTGCAATGAATTAATTTGTGTTTGACTAAATTCCAGGCTTGTCTTTAGGTCACACATGTTTTGATGTAATAGTTCTAGGACTGCCAGTTTATTGTTGATTAGTACACATACCTCTATGTTTGTTGTTGTGCTATCTTTTGATTCCGCGGAATCTTCCCTGCGTGGTTGTTTTTTCTTTGGCTGGGGCATGGTGAGTAATCCCAGGTAGTAACTGTCCAAATCCAAATGCTTTCAAAACATTTAAAAGGTAATCATGACCCACTTGATCAAACGCTTTTTCTTGATCAATCAATAAGAAACCAATATTAAAATCATTACTCATAGAAAAGTCAATTATGTCTCTTATTAGAAATAAATTATCCATTATTGAACATCCTGGAACACAGTATGTTTGCTCATTTTTCACAACAACACTCTAAACATTTAGACAATATTTTGTAATTTTTTTTTTTCTTCTGTCCTCAGGTTTCAATTTGGGCAGCCCTTTCAATAGCTGATCCATAATGGCAGGATCACAGTCTTTAGGCCCAAAAAAATCAGCATAAAAGTCCATTGCAAGGATTTGAAGTTCATGTACAATTGTCCTTCCGAAGGTAAAGTATAGTCTTTTGTTTTACTCCTTTATGTTCCAAATTGAAAAAGAAATTTGTTGGAGCATTCATTTTTTTGATGGAAGATATACTTGCTCGAATTAAGGCACCTTTTGCTCTTTCCTCTAAAAGTGTTTTCAGTTCCAATCTCTTTTTCTTTAAATCATTGGTTACACCCAAAACATTAAATTCAAGCAAATTTTCCATTTCATTAATATCTTTCATCAACCTTTCAATATTACTCTTTGCAATCACTGTGTTATTATAAGAAAATTATTGACAAAAAAATAAATAAAAAAAATCTTGATTTGGACTCTTCCTACCTCCCACCATTGAATTTTACTTTCAAAATTGTCCTTTTCCAGTTTCCAACTCTCCCAAAAATATTTACATTTTTCACAAAATGACTTATCCTGTTACAATTTAAAATTTAAATGCCAATAAGATTTCAAATGCAAAACCCTTGTGTGACAAGCAGGGCGGGGCAAGAGCCATGAGAGAACGGCGCGAGTCATAATGAGTGTCAGCTGCGCATTGCACCAGTCTCTCATGGCTCTCGTCGTGCCCTGCTTGTCACACCTTGTAATATTAAAATAAAAAGTCACTATATGATGATCAGAAAACCCACAATGTAATATACCAACATTCGTAACTCTATTATTGTCTGATTTATTTACATATATTCTGTCCAGTCTTGCTCCAGTCACAGTAGAATCTAATATTTTAATCCATGTGTATTGCTTTGTTGCTTGATTCCTATTTCTCCATACACCATTCAGTTCTAGTTCTTGAGTAATCTTAAGAAGCATATTACTGGATTGTAAATGAGGTTCTTCCCCATTCCTATCCAATACATAACTAGTGGTACAATTCCAATCTCCTCCCATTATTACACACAGTTTCCCATCATCATATTTTCTTATAGCATTTTTTAACTTTCCAAATAATTCAATCCGTTGTAGCATGTACATTGATAAAAAGAAACTTTAACTCTTTAATTTCTACTACAGCCATTAAAACTCTATAATTTTCTAATTCAATAGTGGACAAAACTTTTAGATCTAAATGTTTAGAAAAAAGAACTGCTACCTCTGTGCTCAAGTTTGTTCCATGACTCAGAATACATTCACCTTCCCACCATCTATACCATTAAACTTAATTTTGACTTTCTGAATGTGTTTCCTGTAAAAACATAAAATTGATGTCTTTGAGATGAACATATTCTGGGGTCATTGCTCTCTTATTCCTCTCTCTCCCTCCATTAATATTTAAAGATCCTACTCTCAAAATATCCATAAAAAGATATAAAGAGAGAAAAGAAAGAGACAGAAAAAGAAAGAAAGCATTGCAAAGACATCCTTGATGAAAGCATTGCAAAGATATACCTTGATCTCATTTTTGCAAAATTAATTAGATTTTTTTTAACTGGGGTTTTCCCCTTTCTAATTTTAGTGAGAATTTTTTTTAATCAAAAACTCTTTTGTACACTTTAATTTATCTTCTTTTACCCCCTTTTGCCAATATAGAACTGAAAATGCAAATCTCTTTACATCTGGAAAGAAATTCCTCACATCAGCAACCTTTCCAAAAATCCAAAAAAGAATTTATCTCATTCAAAGAGTACACCTGATCACAACCTACCTGGGAAACATCTGACAGATCTGAAACATTAGGTAAAGCACCATCCTCATCCTCAGCCTCATTTATTTCATCCTCATCTATTGTTGGTATTTTTTCCTCTAGGCCTACATGTTACTTTCCTGACACTATTCTGATCTTCATTGCTTCCAGATGCTGTCACTACACTCTCTTTACTTAACTGGCCTTCCATCCCCACAATATCATTTATTTCAGACACCTGTACTTCAGCATCTCCTTCAACCATTCGCTCATTTTCATTAGTGAACTCCTTGTCCTTCCTTATAATCTCAGTAGGAATCTCCTCATCATTCCTTACTTCCTCAGTAGGAATCTCCATATCATTCTTTACATTCTCAGTATTAATCACAGCTTGATCTTCATAAGAATTCACTTGCACTTCAGTTTCAATTTCACTCAGGCCTGCCTCAGCTCTAATAGGACAAGATAACCTTACGTGCCCAACACCACCGCTTTCTAAACATCACATCTCACCTGTGCTCGCATATAACATGTACAACATGCCTTCATACATGCATCGAGAGTCTGCACGTTTCAAATACACATTTTTTCAGCCAGTGAGTTTCCTAAAACGTGAAAGCTCGTGCTCAATATCTGCATCAGCAATAAACGGCGGGACATCGGAAATTGTCACTTTACTTGTTGGAGTCACTAACGGTTGAACATGAACAAAAGCACCACTTACTGAAAACCCAAATTTTAATCAAACGATTCACTAGTTGTTCATCCTTGAGAAAAACCACCACCGCTTTGTTCATTCGGGACGCAGGAACAATATTCTCGTGTCCCACACATTTGGCCACCTCCAGCAGCACGTCTTCCACAAACTCTCCAGCATTTGTGATACACCTGATTCCTTGACAGAGCAACAGAGACGACGCCTTCCAAAAATCTCCCAAATAGAATAGTTAAGAAAAAAAAAAACTTTCAAATATACCTCTCACCGTGATCACCCTCCCACAGAACCACTTCCCAGCATGCACTGAGAGAGAGAGAGACTTTTTGACTTTTAAAAATCCCTTTATTAATTAAATAACATTTAGGATTATTTAGGATATTTTCCCCTCATCAACACATTAGAAAATGTAAATCTTCCATTCCCATCAGGTTCACAGAGAAAATGATTAAAACCCCAGAGATAAAAAAAGACTGAACCTTATGTGTAAGGCTATAAAAAGCATACTCTACCATTAGCCTTTTTTACAAAACATTTTGTCAATAAAATAGGATCAATACACCCTCTTTCTATATAAGGCCCCAGCCAACATGTCCATGTGGGCCCCATGTGGTTTTCTGATGGGCTGTCACTTGGGCCCTGTATGGGCAACCCAAGTGGGGCCCATATATTTTGTCCATCAGCTCCACACAGGTCCCATATGTGTTAGCCCATAGGGGCACATGATGGGTCCATAGTGGGCTCTAAGTGGGGCCCATTTGTGTGTTCATTATAGGGGCCCACATGGGCCACATATGGGTTCTAATAAATGGGGCCAATGCGGGCCACATACAGAACCCTTATGGGGCCCAAAAGGGTGATAACACTGGACCCACAAATGGCCCCTCTATGGGGTTTTTGTGGGACCACCCATTTATATTTCTTTTTTATTCCTGTAGGGCCCCATGTGTGTTAGCCCATAGGGGCACATGATGGGTCCATAGTGGGCTCTGAGTGGGGCCCATTTGTGCATTCATTATAGGGGGGCCACATATGGGTTCTAATAAATGGGGCCACATACAGAACCCTTATGGGGCCCAGAAGGGTGATAACACTGGACCCACAAATGGCCCCTCTATGGGGTTTTTGTGGGATCACAGTAGGTGAGAACTGGGCCCCATTTATATTTCTTTTTTATTCCTGAAGGTGAAATGAATGTGCTCATTTTCAAAAGAAACTTATGTTTTAGTAAACCTGTACCTGACCTAATATAGTTTAAATTATATGAGAAAATATTTGTACAGTGAAGAAAATGACATTCATCTCAGAATTTGTAAACCACCTTTTTATTGATCATAAGAAGAAAAATAAAAGTACAATAAAATAGGATAAGGGCATTGAAAATTCTTCAGTCCATCACTCCTGGGTTGGGGCAGACCCATCAGCTTCATATCTAAAGAACAATAATGAGAGAAAAGACAGAAAAGGCAATTATTTTAAAATACTATCAAATCATTAACAGGAGCACTCTCTTAAAAAGTATGCATGATTATGATCAAGCCATGCCATTACTTTATATTTCTGTCCAAATAACTAAACTAACACTTAAAGGGATTTCTACTACTAAAAAGAATATGAACAAGTTAAAGTTCAAGGACTTCCGGTTATGGAGCGGTACTGAGAAGACGCGAGTTAACGATCCTCCTACACTGTTAAGTAATAATCCTTCAAAATCACTTAAAACTTTATCACATCTTTTAGTAATTAATGTACAAAAGACTAACGACTGAAATGGCACCGAAAAAAAAGAACAGAACTCAAGAAAAAGCGAATAACGAAGCGCAAGAGATGTCGCAAGATTCTGATCACGCAGACGAGCTAAGAGAGATGGAGGAAGATGACGACAGTGAAGCTACGAAAGTAACTGAGTTGAACCCCAGCAATGCAGATGTTTTACAAGCCATTAAAGAAATGGACAAACGAGTTACGAGTAAAATCGACGGTGTTATGTCAGCGATCAAAGAGGTGAAGGAGCGAGTGAAAGAGGCCGAGGAACGCATTTCGGGAGCGGAGGATGAAATCGTTCAACTGCGTGCTCACACGAACTCGCTTGAATCACAAGTTAAAAAACTGACAGACAAAGTTGACGACATGGAAAACAGAAACAGACGGAACAACCTAAGGTTGGTGGGATTACCGGAAAAAGAAGAGGGAAACGATGCGTGTGGTTTCTTAGAGGCCTGGACCCTCATTTATCAACAGTGCGTAGAAAAGGTTCTATATTTTGTCCAACGAATGAAATTTAGAATGTGCCTAAGTACAAGAAAATCCACATTTATCAAACGTGCGCACGCAGTTCTTACGCACATGAGTAAGCAATCATTGTTGATAAAACCCACATGTGCGTAAGTACCATGCTCGTTCACGTTCACGGTCATTAGCATTCGGAAACGCCTCCAATGAACCATATATGGTGACAACACTTCCCTTTAAAAGTCACGTGATTGTGTTTTTTCCTCACAGCAATAATAGCAAAGAGAGCTCTTGCCAAGCAGATCAGCTTGATCTTGGAAAACGTGCTCTCTGGAGGACATTGTTTGCAAAGTCTTCCAATAATGCAAGATAAAATAAAGATAAAGTTTACTTAATTTTTGCACACATAGACTATTTAAGTAATTGTCAAATATGGATTTAAGTTACTCTATTTAGCTAAGATAAGTAAAATTATAAGTAATTTTAACTTTATCAGTAAAAAGTTGATTTAGTTTCTATTTAGTTTAAAACTCTTTTGCAATACATTTTACACAAACAATATAACACTGAATGAAACCATGCTGTTGATGTGTATGTTTTTACTTAGAACCATCTAAACAGGTAATACGAAAGATATTGTGTAGACACCATATCTATATATTTAAAGTAATGCTATAGTTGAACACAGAGACCTCAATACTTGGTACACAACACACAATGACGGTAACATTCAATGGAACATTTTTGAGTGTGATTGTGGCATTTTGAGTAGAAAATGAGCTCCAAATGTTACAAAATGTTAAGTTACTAAACCTAACCACAAAAGCAATGATAAAACAGTGTAAAAACAGCTGGAAAACAGCAAAAAATTGACCTCATTAATTATTCAAGGCCCAGTGCATGATGGGAACACCAGTATCAGAAAAGTTGAGTAGTTTTTCTTGATTTTATAATGTTGATATTTACACTTTAATTTCTACAAGCTTAAATTGAGTACTACTAAATAACTTGCGTTTGTTTTTTTGTTTTTGTTTTTTTGTTTGTTTTTCTGTATTATTTACTTAACCATATATATATATATATTTTTTACAGTGACACCAATTATGCACTGTGTGTAAAACTAGACAATTGATAAATTGAGTGTTTTATAAATAAAGGAAACAGGACATGGATTGCTTAATGCATACTGTGACACTCTTAAATGATTTTTGTGTGTAGTGTCACTATTCTACCACTAGATTATCTGCGTAAGCATGCTCAGAGGTGTGCTTATATTTACACACATTTCTACGTTTAAGTACAAGTTGGTGAATCCCACACTTTGCATGAAACTGTTCTTACGCACTCACTACGCACAAATCTGTCCGTATGCACCATTGATAAATGAGGGCCCTGGATTCCAAAAACTTTGGAATTGGACTCGAGCACACCTTTAGTCATAGAGCGCGCACATAGAGTGGGTCCACAACGAAACATAGGTGACCAGAACACAAGACGAGATGCAAGTGCACCATCAAGAACATTAATAATGAGGTTCTTGAACTACAAACAAAAAGAGCAGGTGCTGAGAGCGGACAGGTCCAAGGGGATGATTTTATACAAGGAACACACTCTTCGTTTCCATCCAGATGTTTCTGCAGAAGTTCACAGGAAGCAGAGAGCCTATGATGGTGTGAGACAGAAGCTACGAGAGAGAGGAATCAGTAAGCACAGGATCATCTACCCTGCTCGTCTACTTGTTACACATCAGGAGAAATCAAGGGTGTTTGACACACCAGTGGCAGTGGAAAGCTTCATAGAAGAATTAGACAAAGAATAAAGGTGGGCTCAATTCAGCTGGACTGTTATAGTCTTGAATGTATAGGCTACTTTAAAATAGTTTAGATTGCATTCCACAAATTTCGTTATCCTTTTTTTTTTTTTATATTATTATTATTATTTTTTTTATGAGGACTGAATCAACAATAATATGTTCGATTGTATTGGTAACTTGTATTTTTAAATTTGTGATTTGTAAATAGGCAGATTCAGTTGTTATTGTTCTATGCAGATGTGAAAATATGCGTTTACACTTTAATATAATAAGTGAGAAAAAGTTTACAAACAGGGGTTGTGATAATAAATATAGATAAAAGTACCTGATAGTTCCTCACGGGTGTGTGGACCAATCAACGCCATATAAGGGGTGTATAGGGGTGGGGGTTTAAATGCAGTAGCATGGACGCTACTGGGGAAAACGGTGTTGTTGTTCAATGTATCTTAGCAATATGTGTTTTGTTCATGATTGTTTTTATTTGTAGTTTTTGCTTCTCAGTATTTAAGATCTGTGAGTCTATAAAAAAGAACACGCCTCTTAATAGGAAATATAAAAGATCATGGGGGAGACAGGGAATGTGAAATTTTTAACCTGGAATTGTAGAGGACTGGGTAATATTAAAAAAATAAAGCAGGTAATGGAGAGGATCAAACAATTACAGGCACAAGTAGTTTTTCTTCAGGAGACCCATATGGTAAAAAGTGAAACAATCAGGATTCGACGGAGATGGCAAGGGCAAGTTTTTGCTGCTTGTCACACTTCTAATGCAAGAGGAGTAATGACTTTAATTCATAAATCAGTTCCAATACAGGTTCAGAAGGTAACTAAAGATCCATTAGGAAGATATATTATGCTACAATGTACCATCTTTTCAGAAAAGATAAATTTAATTAATGTATATGGTCCAAATGATGACAACACTAAATTTTTTAATGATTTGTTTTTACTAACTGCTAGTTTGCCTGGATACTATCTTATCGCAGGGGATATGAACTGTGTACTAGATCCTACTAAAGATCGTTCCACAGGGATTGATAAAACGCATACTAAAGCTAGGAAATTGATACAGGAATTTATGAAGGATCTAAATTTAACAGCAAAATCATATTCATGTTACTCTGGTATGCATCAAACATATTCGCGTATCGATTATTTTCTAATATCTGCACAATTGCTTAACAGAATAACAGACTGTATAAATCACAGCATAGTCATCTCTGACCATGCAGCAGTATCCTTATCATACAAAATAAAAAAAATCATAAAGAATCCCCCTAAATGGCGCATTCAGATAGGATGGTTTCAAGATCCAGAGTTTATAGAATATGTGAACAAACAAATTGATCTGTATTTTGAAATTAATAATTCTGAAACATCTGCTGGTATTCGATGGGAAGCATTCAAAGCTTTTATTCGGGGACATATTATTTGTTTTTGCAGCTCAAAAGCCAGGAGGTCTAGACAAGAAATGAAACAATTAGAAGATCAGATCAAAAAATTAGAAAATGAAATTTTTCAGAAAACTACCGACACAGAAGAAGCAAACGAGAAATTATTATCACTCAGGTCCCAATATAATGAATTATCGGCAAGTAAAGCAGCTTCAAAAGTTTTGAGGTTGAAACAAAAATTTTATGAATATGGAGATAAAACAGGACGGTTACTTGCATGGCAAATCCGACAACAACAAACAGAACGTACCATCACAGTAATTGAGAGTTCAACAGGAACTATAGTTGACCCAGAAGAGATAAATGAAGCATTTAGAATTTATTATGAAAAACTCTATAGTTCATAGTGCTCATTAAATTTGGAAACACAGATGCAATTTTTAGACAGCCTAAATATACCCCAGATTTCAATTGAAGAAAAGATCAAATTAGATGAAGACCTCACATTACAAGAAATTGGAGAAGCAATAGATTCTATGAAATCAGGAAAAGCCGCGGGCCCAGATGGGCTTCCTATAGAAATTTATAAGACGTTTAAAAAAAAGTTACTAAACCCCTTTTTGGAAATGATAGTAGAGGCGTATCACCAAGGTCTTCTTCCTACATCAATGAGAGATGCTTTAATCACATTATTACCAAAGCCAGGAAAATCAAACACAAAGTGTGAAAATATGCGGCCAATTAGTCTGTTAAATTCCGATACAAAAATATTATGTAAAGTTCTAGCCAAGAGATTAGAAGTTATTTTACCAAATTTAATAGGAGAGGATCAAAATGGTTTCATACAACGTAGGCAAGGATTTCATAATGTTCGAAGAGTCCTAAATATTCTTCATGAACAGAGGAGTGAACGAGATACTGCTCTACTATCATTGGACGCCGAAAAGGCTTTTGATAGAGTTGAATGGTCTTATTTGTTTGATTTGTTGTCTAGATTTGGGTTTGGCGAAAGGTATTGTAAGTGGATTAGGTTACTTTATAATAGCCCTACAGCAGAGGTGTTGACAAATAATATAGTTTCAAAACCATTTAGTATCTCAAGAGGGTGCAGACAAGGTTCACCCCTTTCTCCTCTGCTCTTTGCTATCTCCATCGAGCCTTTTGCAATAGCAGTTAAAAGACATGTGGAATTAACAGGCATTAAGATTAGACAGATAGAACATAAAATTGCATTATTCGCTGATGATGTAATTCTTTTTCTAAAACATCTTGATACATCAATACCTGCTTTATTGGACCTTATTAGTGTATTTGGAGAAATTTCTGGATACAAAATTAATAATTCTAAAAGTTCTATTCTGTATCTAAATGAGATTGACAGACAGCAACCTAGTAGCTGTGTTGCAACCTTCAATATCGTTGATTGTTTTACATACCTGGGTGTAAAAATTGTACCAAAATTAGAAAATATTGTACAAGTAAATTATGATCCGCTTGTTGAAAGTGTTAATAGCTCTATAGAAAGATGGATGTCCTTACCTATATCTTTAATTGGCCGAATAAATATCTTAAAAATGAATGTTTTACCAAAATTTTTATATTTATTTCAGAACATTCCGCTGCCTCCCCCTAAATCTTTTTTTCAAAGACTTAAAAAGATATTCACTAAATTCATCTGGAATAACAGAAGTTCCAGACTCCGATTGACACTTTTGTATTTGCCATATGAGAGAGGAGGTCTACAGTGTCCTAACGTTCATTGGTATTATTGGGCAGTCCAACTTAGAACAATTATGTTTTATTTTTTGTCTCAGGACTACCCACCTTGGGTGGATATAGAATCTTCTGCTATCAAATCGGACCTACCTTTAAATTTATATTTATACTCTTCAGAATTTAAAGATCTTAAAAAAAATGTTTCCAACCCTATAATTATAAATATGATTGCCGTATGGTATGACGTGAACAAATATTTAGGTCTCATCTACCCTTTATCTTGTTTTAGTCCCATTTGGGGTAATAGAAAGTTTAAACCAGGTAGGTTGGACGCAGGTTTCAAGATTTGGGCTAACAAGGGCATCCGAAAGATAGCAGATCTATATGTTAACAATACTCTTATGACATTTGAGGAAATAGTCAATACTTACAATATTCCTTCAAAACATTTCTTTAAGTATTTACAAATAAGAAATTTCATACTCAAATCACAAAATAATTCTCTGAATATGCCAACTTTGTCTATTCTAGAAAAAGAAATTACAAGAAATTGTTCTAGTCAAGGTTTAATTTCATCATTATACAATATACTGGTGTCAGGATCAAAGGACTCTTCGATCTATAAACTGGAAGCCTGGAGATTGGATATCAATGATGATATTCAGATAGAGGACTGGATGGAAGCATGTAAAAAAGCTCAATCACAGACAATGAACACACGTCTGAAACTGTTACAATATAAGTGGTTGATGCGGATTTATATAACTCCAGTGGTCTTGCATAAATATAATGAAAATGTCCCTGAACACTTGCCTAAGATGTAGTAAATTTAAAGGTACATTATATCATTGCATATGGGAGTGCGAAGAAGTTACAAATTTTTGGAAAGGTGTGAAAGAAATGATAGAGAAGATCCTAGATGTTAACATCCCACTGTCACCTGTACTTTTTTTATTTCATTTATATCCTAAAGAGGTCAAGTTAAAAAAGAAAGATTATATATTTATAAATATAGGTATTCTTCAAGCAAAACGGCTTATTTCTTTAAATTGGAAAAGTATTTGTGCTCCAAGTATAGGACGTTGGCTAAAAGAAATGGTAACAAATATGTCAATGGAAAAGATAACTTATATTTTAAGGAATAAACACACAGTTTTTGATGGAGTTTGGGGACCTTTCAGATCATTTTTAAAACGTGGTGGAGTTGGAAAGGTGTTAACAGAAGGCTAAGAAAAGAGGTGGTATTGAATATCAATGTAAAATACTGAGAAACTTTGTTGGTTTTTTTTTTTTTTTTTTTTTTGTCCTTATTGTCTATGTTACATGCTCAAAAAACATTAAATACACTTACTTCTTCTGAAATGTGTATGTCCACACTTGAGGATTATGTGCTTTGATATGTTCTCAAAACAGTATAAAAAAAAAAAGTTAAAGTTCAAAACGATGTGCCTGATATAAGAGAAAAGAGAAGCAAAAATCCAAGAAATAAAGTTGTGTGAATTTGACATCTAAGCACTATGACAGAATAGATAGTTATTCGCTGTCTCTGCCAATTCTGGTGAACCAATTTAAAATGGCGCTCCCTCGGCTGTTTTGAGGGAGTAATAACGTAGAGACAGTTAAAATAGTGGGAATAAAAACTATTTAAAAAATTATACAATTATATAAAAACAACATTACTGATTAATATAAAATGAAATATGCATATCTTACCTTGAGATTTTCGAGAGAGTAGGACGTTTTGAAGTGGATGCTGGCTTGCCAGTGACATTTTGGGTTTTTTAATTGAGAAGGCAGGAAGGCACGACGTCAATCATCGTATGATGCAATGACTGCATGACGCAAGTACTTTTAGATTTTACATTATAAGAAAAAGATATTTTAATGAAGTGATTTTATATATATATATATATATATATATATATATAGGGTTAAGCTGGGGCCTACATGGACATGTTGGCTGGGGCAGTAACCCCATTTCTGGGGTATTCAAAGATAGCAATTTTGCAGGATCTTCCTCTTGATAATCCTTATCAAAAAAATAAATTAATTAAAAAAAAAAAATCTCCAGAAAATAATGTGGCTCCATTTCATCTCCTGTACAAGTCACCTTGACGGCGGTGCGTTGAACACCCTGTTCTGATGACACAAGGGTTGCAACTATGGCAGCTGAGAAGGCCATTCTTTGTGTTCTTTTTGAAGAATTTTCGGAGCCTGATTAAATCTGTATAAATACGTGTTTAATACTGCAAAATACATTCGATGTTACAGTCACTGCACTTGCCGTTCAGAATAAAAGAGAACATCCCAATCGAGTGAAGGGATTTGTGGAAACTTCTAATTATTGTGATACAACACTTGTCTTGCATTTCAGGATGAAAAAAAGCATTTCAGGTGAAGGATAATCCACTTCTTACCTCCGAGACTGTGTTATGATCTATATTATTTTTATTGTTTATCATTATTGCTGATCACTATTGTTGTGCTATGATATTGTAATATTTACCATTCTATAATCAGAGGAGTATAGAAAAGTTTATGAAAGTGTCACTTCACAATACAACAGCAAAATATATAAGTATTTTTATGTTACATTAATACCCATTGTGCGAGCTGTCTCTTTAATACCGCGTGGTTTATATACATCTTGCCGCTGATTGGGCTGACACACCCACCAAACAAGAGAAAACGAATTTCAAACCTGTTGCACACCGTTGCACACCGTTTCCAGGAAACATGTCGTTCAACCAGGAAAACGTATCAAAACGTTGCGCACCGGTTTGAGCTTGAACATGCTCCAGGGGTAGGTAAGTTCGGTCCTAAAGAGTCGCTGTCCTGAAGAGTTTAGCTCCAGCCCTGAAAAAAAACCTTCAGCTGCCTATAGCCTTAGTAATCCTGAAGAGCTTGATTAGCTTGTTCAGGTGTGTTTGATTAAGGTTGGAGCTAAACTCAGCAGGACAGCAGCTCTCTAGGACCGGACTTGCCTACCCCTGGTATAGACCCATTCGTCCAGCCTTGCGTAAAAGAGCACACATTAGTTCCATCCATCCATGATGTTTATTGATATAGATGCTGAATAGCCTGCAGTCGGAAAGCTGTCACTCTAGTTCAAATATCTATGATTCATTGTCCCCCTTCTTGAACAGGAAGATAGAGGACAGCCAGTCCTGACCAGACCAAAAAAATTAACAAGTCTCCTTTGAATTTCTTGGATTAACATCACTGGTGGATCCACAACCATCAATTTATGCCAAAGCATTGAGGCAATGAGGTTGTTGGCCGTCAATACTCTCCCCCTATATGATAACTGGGGTAGCAACCATTTCCAACTAGACAACCTCGCACAGACCTTCTCCACTAAACCCTCCCAATTTTTCTTTTTATATTCCTCTTGACCAAGTAGGGCTGTAGTCAAGTCCACCTTTGTCGAGTCCAAGACAAGTCCAAGTCCAGGACTAGTCGAGACCGAATCCAAGTCAAGTCCAAGTCCAAGTCCAATTGAGACAGTCAAGACAGAGACAGAAAAAATTAATCCTCTTCAAGACCATGTACGTAACTATTGATAATTTATGTGATGCAAGAGACAGATCTTCTATTCTAAAATAATCATTTTGCATTATTATTTGTAATGATCAAAAAGTGTGTGCAGAGTAGCTACATTATAGGATCAGATAAGGCCATTTTATTTACTTTAGGTATAGCAATTTCACTAAAGTCACATAAAGCTGAAGTGCAACTTCACATTTTCAGTCTTTTTTATTATAGTGCAACAATCACAATTTGGGCCACCAATGGAAAATAACAAGCAACACAGGTGTCACTAAAAAAAAAAAGGACATGTTCCCATTCTTGAACTTATTACTTGTCCTAAAGAATCTATTGTGGGCCTACAAAGTAACTAAAACAATAAACCAGTGGGTTTTTTTTTTTGCAATGACAATGACTTGCGATAAATAAACTAATAATTAAGTGTGCATATTAGCTGCCTGCTTGTTTTTAAATTCACTTCAGCTGTGTTCCCAAACATTTTACAGTCGTGTACCCTCTGAGGCATTTAACATTCTTCTGCATCCCCCCTCTCTTCCTCTTAGACTGCTGCAGTCACACCTTTTCCATTAAGGGTTAATATTTTCCCCCTTAAACTAATTGTGCATTAAAGTGCTTCTTTTTTTTTTTTCCTTTTCTTTATAAATACCTTTATAAAATAAATAATGTTTTAACCCTTTGGAGTCTGAGGCTGATTTGGGGCTTGGAGAAGTTTTGACATGCCCTGACATTTGTGCTTTTTTCAGTTGTTCATAAACATATAAATGACAAAAGTGTCATTACACTGTATTCAGCACAAACTAGGCTACAATAATATGTGAGGAACATGTATGTACATGTTTGTATTTTTGAAGGAATAATGTTTATGCGTGGTTATTGAAAAAACTAAAACTTAAGTCACTGAAATAATGCCAAAAAAAGTATATTAAATCTATGTTCACAAGACTTTTGTGTATTGGAGGTTGTAGACTAGAGTTTTTGCCTCAGAATTATGTAAAAATTATGCTGCCTACTCCTTCATATAAAACAATATATTGATTTAGTTTTTGTAAGACACTTTTTGTCAAGAAACACAGTATGCGTGGGGGCATGAATCTGCATGAATAATGGGCCATTTACACCTGAGAAGACAAAGGAATCACATAGTAATGATCTGAAATGACTAACATATTAATGAGGCCTATCCGTCAGGTAGGCTGTGAAAAAAACCCTCTGTAATAATGTCTCAGCTCATCATAAACAGCAATACTGTGAAATATTATTACAATTTAAAATAATGGCATTCTATTATATTCTTTAAAATATAATGTATTTCTGTGGTGCAAAGTGTCTGAACAATTATGTTACCTCTATGGCATTTCATATAGGCTTTTAGCTTAAAAGCATGCACATTTGGAGAAATATTGATGGATTCTTATATATTTATGTCAATTTTCTATACTGAGAAATAATATTTATTGTCATCACTATGAGTGCTGGATACTGTGTTTTTAATTCATACTTGCAGCCGGAGGGCGCTCTTTACACCTTTAGTCCACAAATTCATAATATAAAGAAGAAAAGGAACTAGGAATTAACAGCATGTCTTCTAGAGATCGCTAACCATTGCTTTAACATCCAAATAAACACTTTTCAAGACAATAAATACACGATTGAGATGATGAATGCATGTATTGCCTCTGAATTTGCGTCTGAATAGCGCTGGCTCCGTGGGCGTGGCCGCATTAGCGGATAATGAGCTGAATCACAGACTTCTGACATGGCTCTCTTTTCATACAGATTACATAAACACAGAATGTTTGTTTTCGATTTGACTTGCACGATTTAAAACCTGACATTTCAACATTTCTTTAGACGTAAGTGTCATTTTTTTTGTCATTAGTATTCATAAGTTACAGTTCATTTTCTGAGAACTATCAGATTGGACTTCGTTCAAAGGGAGAGGAGAGACCACGCATCATGTTAGTTTTCTTTTTTTTATAAAAAGCACAACATTGTGTTTTTACTCTGAGTGTACACAAATAAAAGAAGATATTCTATAGTTTCAATTGATATATTACTTATGTCTCTATGACAAGAAATGACTTTTAAGTCTGTTTTGCTGCAATGTGAAAAAAACCCTGCAAAACGCGCCGGCGCGTTTTCAGACCTCAGAGAGTTAAATTAAAAATGTCCAAAAGAGAAATAAGCAATGATGTTAAAACGAGTGATACTTTTAAATATTAAACTAAAACCACCAGTAGGTGGCTGTAAGTCACTGTTTTAATGAGTGAGTCATTCATTCATTCATTCATTCATTCAGTAACGAAGCAAGTGGCGGTATTTTTGAAAAGGTAATTGAATCATTGACTCTCATGGTTTTTTCACTGCCACAGATTCGTTCACAAAACATCAATATGAGTCACAGTTCTGCTGAGGATTTCGTTGGAACTAGAGATGCGGTGATTGCAATTTTCTTGGCCGATTTCTGATTTTTTGATAGTGTGATCTGCCGATACCTATTTTTGCAGATTCCGATTTTCTTTCTAAGAACTATAATTGACAGCATATACAAACAAAAATCTACTTTTCTTCAACGCAAAGTTTTATTTTCATTAAAAAACAATAAAATAAGAACAAATAAAAAAATTGCAAACAACAGCACAAATAAATGCAATAGAATAGAGAGCTATGAAACTGATAGTTTTTCAGGTTAACCCTCTGGAGTCTGAGGCTGATTTGGGGCCTGGAGAAGTTTTGACATGCCCTGACATTTGTGCTTTTTTAAGTTGTTCGTAAACATATTAATGGAAAAAGTGTCATTACACTGTATTCAGCACAAACTAGGATACCATAATATGTGAGGAACATGTATGTACATGTTTGTGTTTTTGAAGGAATAACGTTTATGCGTGGTTATTTAACCCCTTAAGACCGGATGGAGCGTCGGCGCTCCCATTTGCGTGTCTCTCTTTAAAAGCCAATAAAAATTGAATCCATATAGGTAGCACAAAAATTCTTTTTGCATACAAAACCAGAGACTTTAAACTTTCATATCAAGCCTCCAACATGCTTCTGTTGCGTTGTTTTCACCCTCTAATGAGTCTGAGTAATATGCGTTTACAACAAAAATAGCACAGCCGCTAACTGAATACAAGTATGTATATTTCACGTGCTCATAACTTCATGAAAAATGCACAGATCATAAAAAATTGCACATCAATATTTAAAGCAGATTCTCAAGATTAAAATGAATCCAAAATCAATATAATATATTGCGTTGATCACAAGATATTACTCACTGAATGATTTAACATACTTGGCTAAAAACATGTCTCTCATCTCTCCGGGATGCAGTGTGTATCCAATGTTCCCGGACCCATCCATGTTCGTTTTCCAACGTGGAATAACACAAAATAGATATCATTTTAAAGCTTAGAATCTCATCTTTTTAATGCATCTAACCATTTTGAAAAACTCCTAACGAGTGCTGAGAATCACCACTAAACTGGAGTTTACTGCCCGTTGGCGCCACCTGGTTGCGGAAAAAATGAACAACAATTTTTCAAACTATTCTTTATGCTATCACTACGAAATTTGAACCAGATGCAGCTCACATATAGGAGAGCATCACCAAAAAAGAATTTTTTAGCGATCTTATTGTGTTCCTGAGTTATTCCATGTCAAATAAAAAAAAAGAAAAATTATTTTTAAAAAATTATATATATTTTTTGTCTTTTATCAGCTGTTTCTCAGCAAGAAAATGTCCAAATGTCATGTAATTTATATTTTCTTAAAATTTAAAATGTTTTCTATCAAATGATACCTACCTTTTGACTCTCCTTGCTAGAGTTTTGGAGTTATGAGTCTTTACTTTTGTGTGTGTCGCTCAGAAAAAAAAAAAAAACTCTAAAAAAGCCTTCAGGTCTTAAAGGGTTAAAAAACAAAAAACTTAAGTCACTGAAATAAGGCCAAAAAAGTATATTAACCCTTGTGTTATGTCGGGGGTCAATTTGACCCGTTTCGATTTTCTAGTTGTTGGAAATACTGGTTAACCTATGTTTTTTTCTTGATATTTTGTTACTTTTTCTCATTTATCATCATGAACATGCATGCAAAGTTTCAACATGCTGGTGTTTTTTGACATATACAAACAAAATTACTATTACGTTCGTGATGTTCGCGGGTCAATTTGACCCGCATATTTTAACGCTCTAAGGCAACTGTACTGACCCAAAATAATAACATTTCTTGGTTATATTTTGTTATTTTATTTTTTTACTACCTTATGAAGCTAAAAAATTAGGTTTTCCACACTTATTTCAATACAGAAAAATATTTTGTCAGCCACAGATGGTAAAAAATTACCTATCATTTATTTTTTCAAGCTACCTGATATAATATTAAACCTTTATTTTTTTTCTTGAAATTTTGTGACTTTTTCTCATTTAGGGTCATGAACATGCATGCAAAGTTTCAACACACTGATGTGTTGTGAAATGTGCATACAGAAATTTTATACGTTCGTACTGTTCGTGGGTCAATTTGACCCCCGTAGGCAACCATTCAAAATCAACTACAGACCCTAAATTCAAAACACTTCTGTGTTGTATGTCAGAACTCCTCAACTCTAGTACTGATGTGTCAGTGTCTTAATAAGTTTAACTGCTTTTTATTTTCAAAGTTTGTGGAAATATAAAGTTGTTTTACCAAACTTTTTCACTAGATGACATCAAGACTCCACTTTTGACTCTTCGATTTCCATATATGGTTTGAGTGATCTGAACCATATTTTCCATACTTTTCAAAATATTTATGAAGTAGACATCCTATTCATTAGAAGTTTGGGGAGTAATATTAATATTTGATTTGAATTCGATCCCTAAAACACATAAAAAAAACATAAGGAAAGAATCAGAGCGTGTTATAGTTTGGCACCGCATCGCAAATGAAGAATCTATCGCTATTTATCTATTGTTCTGTCATTTATTTTGTAAATCAGTCACCAAATATGAAAACTAGAGTCTGAAAGCTTTCAAACGATATATAGTTTGTCAAGATTACTTTAGGTTTAGACTAAGATATTATTGTTATAAATGTATAATGGTAAATGTCCCACAGGTCGGGGGAGGGGCCATCTTAAAAATAGTGGTTAAAAATATTTTTATTAATCATAAATTCAGATATTTATTCTTTGTAATTTGTGAAAAATATTGATATTAAAAGTTAATTATTTAAACATGATTGTATGTTTTTTTTTTTTTTTTTATAGTGTGATTTTTGTGGAATTGTATAGAATCCAATTAGGGTCAATTTGACCCGGACCATCACGATCGTACACAGAATTCGAACAGTGCATGAGGGTTAAATCTGTGTTAACAAGACTTCTAGGTATTGGAGGTTGTAGACTAGAGTTTTTGCTTCAAAATTATGTAAAAATTATGCTGCCTACTCCTTCATTTATAATAATATATTGATTTAGTTTTTGTAAGACACTTTTTTTTGCCTTTTTGTCAAGAAACACAGTATGCATGGAGGCGTGAATCATCATGAATAATGGGTGATTCTCACCTGTGAAGACAAAAGAATCACATAATAATGACCTGAAATTACTTGCATAATAATGAGGCCTTTCAGTCAGGTAGGCTGTGAAAAAACCCTCTGTGATCATGTCTCTCAAGCTCATCATGGTGTATATCAAACATACAGAAAAAAACAGCAATACTGTGAAATATTATTACAATTTAAAATAATGGTATTCTATTATATACTTTAAAATATAATGTATTTCTGTGATGCAAAGTGTCTGAACAGTTATGTTACCTCTATGGCATTTCATACAGGCTTTTAGCTTAAAAGCATGCACATTTGGAGAAATATTGATGGATTCTCATATGTTTATGTCAATTTTCTATACAGAGGAGTAATTTTTTTTCAATATTGTCATCACTGTGAGTGCTGGATACTGTGTTTTAAATTCATACTTGCAGCCGGAGGGCGCTCTGTACACCTTTAGTCCACAAATTAATGTATAGAAGAACAGGAACCAGGAACTAACGGCATGTCTTCTAGAGGCCGCTAACCATGTATTTAACATCCAGGTAAACACTTTTCAAGACAATAAATACACGATTGAGACGATGCATACAAGTATTGACTCAGAATTTGTGTCTGAATAGCGCTCGTTCCGTGGGCGTGGCCGCATTAGCAGATAATGAGCTGAATCACGGACTTCTGACATGGCTCTCTTTATATACAGATTACATAAACACAGAATGTTTGTTTTCGATTTGACTTACACGATTTAAAACCTGACATTTCAACATTTCCTTAGACATAAGTCTATTTTTTTTTTTGTCATTAGTATTCACTAAGTTACAGTTCATTTTCTGAGAACTATCAGATTGGACTTCGTTCAGAGGGAGACGAGAGATCACGCATCATGTTAGTTTTCTTTATTTTACAAAAAGCACAACATTTTGTTTTTACTCTGAATGTACACAAATAAAAGAAGACATTCTATAGTTTCAATTGATATATTACTTATGTCTCTATGACAAAAAATGACAAAGTATTTTAAGAGTATTTTGCTGCAATGTGAAAAAATCCTGCAAAACGCACCGGCGCGTTAGCCGACTCCAGAGAGTTGAATACAGATTTATTCTTACCATTTAAGTTATAAAACGTATTCAGTCAAGAGCAGAAAGTGATTTTCTTTGTCTTTTGTTCTTTAAATAACATGACAAGACAGCAGCAGGAATATTGGACTGCTGTCCCTTTAAGAGTTTATAAACGGACCCAATCTGCGTTCTCTTTCTTAGCTATTTAACGATCCAAAACTGACTGTGTTTATCTGAATAATCGGAAAGACATGCATTTTTACATAATTTTGTATGTATTTTACATTTTAAGCGCAGTAAGTCACTCATTTTGGTACTTGTGACTCTGTTTGACTTCTATCTCTGTTTGAGACCGAGCATGGCTTGTTCGCTCCACTATTAAAGATCAGTGGTGCGCGCGCTTTTGGTGTGAGCGCAAAACCTGTGGGAAGCAGAGAAAATGAGACGAGTGACAGAGAGGAGGCGTCAGCGCGGGTGTGTGTCACTTCACCAACGTCGGAGAGAAGAGAGCAAGAACGCGCGGCTGACGTTATTGCCTGTGCGGCGCCACTGGTAACAACGGATCGGCTCGGAATTGGAAAGAAGTGAGACTGACCTGCTGGACTCGGTCGAGACGAACTAGTATCGTAAGCCAAAGTATTCATAAACGCCTGGTCGGACGTCTGATTGCACACTGACGCGTCAAAATCGTGCATTTTGCTGCCCTCGACGTGTGATTTGCTATTAAAACGCACATTCTTGACGTGCGCTTTGGAGTGACCAAAAACGCGTGTTTTTGACGTGCATTCATCATAACAAAAATGGGCATCGAATACGTGCGTTTTGAGTCAGACAAAACGCTCGTTATGAAAGTGTAAACAGGTAAACCAAACAGGCAATGCAAACGTGTTTGAAGTGTCCAACAGGCGAAGAGAAGCGCTCTTTCCTTAGTGTTCTCAAAATTGCATGTCGAAAGCGTGTGCTCACTCTTTAGGGCTTCGAGTCTGTTATGTTTTTTTGTATAGGTTTAGGACAGCATTATCATTAAACTTCCACAACATGGAATTATCGAGGATACATTTGGCAGATGATTATAATTGTTGAATTATAATCCAGCATAATTAATATGAAATATGCATATGAAAACGTATAACTTTGACAGGATAAATATACCTTCGATCAAGGCCAAAACCTTGTAAGATTATAAGGAGCCAATAAAATACTACACCACATGTATGATCATCTTGGCTATATATTATGGTGGAGAATTGCCTCATAATATTTTTTCCACTCAATTATGTAATTAAAGCGACATGTTTTCTGGCGTCAGCCCGTGGCAGTGTTTCAAGCTCCAGGAAGGACCAGAACCG
This sequence comes from Megalobrama amblycephala, assembly GCF_018812025.1. Lineage (NCBI taxonomy): Eukaryota > Metazoa > Chordata > Actinopteri > Cypriniformes > Xenocyprididae > Megalobrama > Megalobrama amblycephala. The sequence continues at coordinate 199,015 of NW_025953348.1, forward strand.
AACTACAGAGAGGTTCAATAAATCACCTGGGGCCATGTGATTTTCCTCACATAACTGTGCCAACATGCAGCCTGAAAAGAGGCCTTAGCAGGGCCTACAACTTCAACAACACGTGGCGCCAGCTAGTGGTTATAAAGGGGACCAAGCTCAAAGGGGACTAGCTCTAAACCCAACAAACAGTTGTGGGTAACTAGCTTAACACAACCTGAGCTAAGTCTACACATTTAAACAGGCAATGTACCAAATTACAGGGGTACAATGAAATGCTACCATGGTCTGATGGAGGCCTACAAATGGCCTACTACATCAAACAGACAAGAGCATAGCCTGTGGCAGTGCTAAACTAAGTGAGCAAACTCACGACCATATACCAACAACACTTGTAAACACAAGCTGCCAAACTAGAAGGAGGCTAAATATATCAGAGCCTACAACTCCTACAGTTATATTCAATATAGCTGTTGTGGCAATGATCAAGCTAGCGAGAGCTAACAGAAACCAAACTGAAAGTGAGGCTCCCAACACTCAACCTGAGTGTACAATCCAACAAGTGATGCACTCAGTGAAACACCATAACCCTATACCGGGGAGTACAATAGACACCACGTTCTTAAACAGAAGCGGTAACACTTTATAATAACGTTCAGTTATAAGTCACTTGTAAATTATTAGTTAATGCTGAACTAATCATTTACAAAACATGATTATATGTTTATAAATGATTGATAAGTGATATGTTAATATTTTATGAATGTTTTATTAATTCCGTTATAGGTCATTTATAAATTATTAGATAATGTTCAACAAATCATTTACAAAACATGAATATACATTCATATATCATTAATAAGTGATATACTAACATTTTATGAATGTTTTATTAATTTGGCTATAAGTCATTTATAATTTATTAGTTAATGATCAGTGATTAGTTAATGATTATTAGTAAATTATCATTAGTAAATGATCAGTATATGATTTATTGATGAAGTTGTAAGCTGGTCTGTGTTCAAAAGCACAAACATGCAGGTATGCTAAAGCACTGTTTTTAAGAAGAGTAATTTATTTGTTTTGAAGTGGATAAACATTTATAAATACCTTACAGTCAGGTGATTCTAGTCGATTATATTAAATCCTTTCACTCATCAGCACAGACTTGTGTTCTGTATGGAGTGTGTGGGGTCTAGTAATGAAGTCAACCTCTGATCCAGATTTACCTTCCACTGAAGCTCACATCAGGTGCAGAGTTAAACACTCCCTGTGTGTAAGAGAAAACAGCTGTCTATACCCTCACCAGTCAGCACTTACACTGCACTACACACTACAAAGTGTTCAACACCTGTTATAGATGATGTGTAAACGCATGAATAAATACTTTACAAAGCTTTCTGCATCCCCTATTCTAAAGTGTAAACTATTCTTCACTTGTAAATGTGCTATATATCATTTATAGACCTTTCTTACCTGTTACAAATTATTTGTATATGTATACAAGTCATTTATAACACTTTCTGCATACCCTATTCTAAAGTGTAAACTATTCATCACTTATAAATGTCTTACATATCATTTGTAGACATTTCTTACCTGTTACAAATTATTTGTATATGTATACAAGTAATTTATAATGCTTTCTGCATCCCCTATTCTAAAGTGTAAACTATTCATCACTTATAAATGTCTTACATATCATTTGTAGACCTTTCTTACCTGTTACAAATTATTTGTATATGTATACTGTTACGGTCTGGTGTAGTAGAGATGAGGCAATACACAGATATCCACAATAACAGGTCTTTACTGAACAAAGGAGAGTACATACATCCAAACACATCGTATAACACATTAAGGACAGACAAGGAGTGAAGGGAGTGAGTGCATTATAAAGGGAGTGCTGATGAAGGAGTCCAGGTGCAGGTGATCCGTGATGATGAGGAGAAGACGAGGGAAGTGAGTGCAGGTGTGGAAACACGAGGATCATGGGAAATGGAGTCCTGGAGACGAGGGAACTGTGACATATACAAGTCATTTATAACACTTTCTGCATACCCTCTTCTAAAGTGTAAACTTTTCATCACTTATAAATGTGTTACATATCATTTGCAGACCTTCTTTATAAATTATGTACAAACTGCAATTTGTAAATTTACCATTTGCCATATGCAAAGTATATCTTTCAGTTACAGGATATAAAAATCTATACGAATCCCGATATTTTAATTATATATTTTTATATAAAAATTATGATATTTTATGCAAATATATTTTACTATTACTATATACTATATTTTACTTTGAGCCCCTAACTCACCCCTTATACCTAAACATGACCACTTTTTAGCCAGTTCACAAAAATAAAAACGCAATACAGATATATTTACAGTGACTGTTGTCTTAGTTGATATACTGTTGTATAAAAGGTATCATTTTAAGCTCCCTACTCCACCCTATTACCTTAAGCATAATCATTTTGACAATATACGTAACGTTAGTGTAACAGGCAGATAAATGTACGTTAGTCACAATAATTTATTTAAAACATTACAAAAAGCAGTATACAGAACAGACAAAATGACGCGTGTGCTACATTACCAGCGAAATGACAGCAAATCATAATTTTGTGTGAGTAACAGAATGAAATTAAAGTGTTTAATCGCTGCAAACATTCCTCTGATCTGCATTTCCATCCTTTTAAGCGTCGCGCTGATCTAACTCAACACAGCAACTCAAATTCGGCATGTCGCAAACACTCTGTGGTAGTCGCAAATCACATGTGACAGCCAATAAGGAGCGAGGTTTGACGTTACTGCCGCAAACCTGTGTCGTATTCTTAGACGGCCCAATTTTTATTTGAAAGTTATGAAATGGCGGATTGATATGATTATTAATGTATAACGGTTATATTACATTATAAGAATCTTTTCCTCACACGATGGCATCGTACGACTTCTGAAGACTTGAAAATAATGCACGAAATAATGGACTACGTTTATTATCAGTTTATGGTGTGTTTTCATGTTATGGTGAGGAGCTGTTCGATGAAAAGCAAGATAAAAATTAAATGATTAAGTGCTGGTTAAACGGTGGCAGAGTGTTGATTTTTTATTTATTTATTTTTTAAATAATGTAAATTTTAGGCTTGGGTAAAGTTATGGAGTGAGATGATAATGTAACAGGAACATCTGCAAATGATGTGTAACACATTTATAAGTGAAGAGTAGTTTACACTTTAGAATAATGTATGCAGAAAGTGTTATAAATGACTTGTATACATATACAAATAATTTGTAACAGGAAAGAAATGTCTACAAATGATGTGTAACACATTTATAAGTGATGAATAGTTTACACTTTAGAATAGGGTATGCAGAAAGTGTTATAAATTACTTGTATACACACACAAATAATTTGTAACAGGTAAGAAAGGTCTATAAATGATATATAACACATTTACAAGTGAAGAATAATTTACACTTTAGAATAGGGGATGCAGAAAGCTTTGTAAATGATTTATTCATGCGTTTACATATCATCTATAACAGGTGTTGAACACTTTGTAGTGTGTACTGCAGTGTAAGTGCTGACTGGTGAGGGTATAGACAGCTGTTTTCTCTTAAACACAGGGAGTGTTTAACTCTGTGCACCTGATGTGAGCTTCAGTGGAAGGTAAATCTGGATCAGAGGTTGACTTCATTACTAGACCCCACACACTCCACACAGAACACAAGTCTGTGCTGATGAGTGAAAGGATTTAATATAATCCACTGGAATCACCTGACTGTAAGGCATTTATAAATGTTTATCCACTTCATAACAAATAAATTACTCTTCTTAAAAATAGTGCTTTAGCATACCTGCATGTTTGTGCTTTTGAACACAGACCAGCTTACAACTTCATCAATAAATCATATACTGAGCATTTACTAATGGTTTGTTCTTCATTTGTTCATGATTAACAATTGTTTATTGAGATAATGATACTAAAACAATTTTGTCATAAATACTTCAGTTATTATAAGTGATAAATAATGTCTTGACTAATAACTTATAAACCATCTACTAATGATCTGTTTGATTTATTTAATTAAGATAACTTACAACACATTTGTAAATTGTTAGTATAACACTTGTTAATCATTTATGAATGTATATTGTAATGTTTTGTAAATGATTCGTTCATCATTAACTAATAACTTATAAGTGTCTCATAACTGAACTAATAAAACATTCATAAAATGTTAACATATCATTTATTAATCATTTATGAATGTATAGCCATGTTTTGTAAATGATTTGTTCATAATTAACAAATAATTTATAAATGACTTATAACTGAATTTATAAAACATTCATAAAATATTAGTATATCACTTATCAATCATTTATAAATGTTTATTCATGTTTTGTAAATGATTTGTTAATCATTAACTAATAATTCATAAATGACTTATAACTGAACGTTATTATAAAGTGTTACCCATGAAAGAAGTTCTAGAGAGTGGGGCCTAGCATACACTTGCATATACTTATCTACGTGAAGATAAGGGCCTACCACCTGAGAAAGCAGCATCAGGGAGGCTAACAACAGCCTGCTACCTTAGCTGTATTGCACCTACACAGTAAACAAGGGGAAATGGGCATATGGCCTAACAACTCCCTCAGTAGGAGGCCAGAATTAGGAACTATATAACCTACCAAGGGATAGTGATAAAAAGGGTGATTAACAATAAACACTTAAACCTAGTCCTACCCAGGGCCGCTAAGCTATAGGCCTACAGGGCCACATGAAGCATAGCAATGCCTGGGCTTCACCTCTAAATTCCACTGAATAAGAGGAAACAAAGCAAAGCTCAACAAGCAAACAATGTCAGGTGGCCGATTAAGGCAGACACTAGACATAGTATTAACTGAAGTGACAAGTGCTAACTCAAACATACTCTAGCAAACACCAGAAGAGAAGCTACTCTATGCAAAGGTGGCTAAGCGGCAGCCATTTTGTGGCCTGCACAAATATTGTTCTAGCCAACCTAACAAACTTCAGTTTGCCCAAAACCCCTAGCTTTTTACGGCTACATGCTCAGGAAAAACTATACAGGAAAAACAAGGTCAACATATTTAGACAATATAGACCCAACTTACCTTCCTGCAGCTCGAAGACCAAAGACTCTTCTTCCCCTTTCTTTTTTATAAGGAAGGATGGAATCTAGGGTTCTTTAAAGCCTAAAAGAGCCTCTTTCACTATCAAGCCAGAAGGCGGGCCTTCAGAAAAGTTTTCATCATGGGCCCAACCATCAGCCTGACTGTTTAGAAGTGCCTGAGCATGTTAAACAGAATCAAAAAAACGCCCAGGAGTTGGAGGAAGAAGGGGCGAGGGCAGGTGTACAGTTGCCCTTGCAAAAGAGAGGGGATCGATCACCGGCACTGCTAGCGTCTGTGCTCAGTCACCTCCCTCAAATCCTGCTTCTTCTTCCTCGAGTCCCGCCGCTTTTGCAACCTGCTCCTACGAGGAGGGGGCGCATGAGCAGCGACGCTGGACCTCTGGCCCTGCCTCTCAGCCTCATCTCGAGACGGGCCAGGACCTCCTAGCTGTCTGGACCCAGACTTGGATCTGAACAGGATGCAGGATTTAAATGCTGCTGAGCGTGCCTTCGCCTCCCTGAACTTCCCAACCACCGCCTCGATGGAGGTGCCGAAAAGTTCAGATGGTGACACCAGGGCATCGAGGAGAAAGCCCTTCTCTTTCTCCCCGATGTCCGCAAGGTTCAGCCACAGATGCCTCTCTGTGGCCACCATCGACCTTCCAATCGATGTGGCGGTTTGTTTAGTGGCCCAGAGAGCAAGATCTGTGGTGTGGCGCAGCTCTTCCACCGCTTCAGGGGGAAAAACCTTGCCCCTTGATATATCCAGATCCTTAAGCAGATCAGCCTGGTAGGCCTGCAACACCGCCATAGTGTGCAGCACTGCACCAGCCTGACCCGCTGCCACGTATGCCCTGCCTTTCAAGCGAGATGTCACCTTAAGGGGCTTAGACGGCAGAACCAGAGTTTTTTTAGTGTCGGTTCACTCCCCGTGGCGAGATAGTTCACAAACATCTCGTCAATAGGGGGCATTGACACATACCCATGCTGGCTCAATCCCTCAACATCAGCGAAGTCTGCCCGCTGATGTCAATGAATGCAAGCAGAGTATGGGTTCTTCCATGCCCTCTCAATCTCAACGTGAAGATCAGGCAGGAATGGAAGGCTCATGGGAGCTACCGGGTCATGGCCGGAAAAGAACCGCTCATCAAACCAACCGCGTGCGGTTTCTTTCCTAACGCACTCCCAAGGCAGCTGCAGCCTGCCAGAAGCGCGTTCCATAACCTACAGTAGGCTTAGAGAAAACAGCAGGCTCGCCTGCTTCTTCCTCAACAGCCATCTCCTGCTCTCTGGGGTTAGCAGCCAGAAGAGCACTCGCTCCCAGATCCAATGACGTCAAAGAAAGGATGTCATCGTCATCCAGAAACATCAGCCGCTGGGGGCTGAGAAAGATTGACACCTCTTTCAAACTCCGCAGCGAGCTCCACCTGCAAGCCCCATGATTTCAGCCACCACTCTGCCTCAGCACGAGTGGGGCCAGAACCACCAGGCACAGATGTTGACGCCTCTTCCCTCGAGAAGAGAGTCAGACGGGAACAGAGCATCTTCATGGAAAGACACTCACAATTAACACAGACAGCGCCCTCAAGCACTGTCCATGCGTGCTCCTCACCCAGACAGAAAACGCACAGATTGTGTGTGTCTTCTGGTGTCAAAAACCTTGGACACGGATCAGCACACTTCCTGAAATGTTTGTCAGACATTCTCAAAGAAATTCCTTACCAGATTCGATAACAATGGCGATAGACACAACAGTTTGCGATTGTATTGTTTGCTATTGTATTAAAGATACTGACTGATTCTATAGGCGCTCCTTATATACTACTGGGTCGCGCTATGATGATGTCATAGGCTGTCGCCGGCCAATAGGATTGGAGTGGTTTGATACTTGGCTTTCAGACATCAGTTCACATGTGACGTTCCCCAAATGCGGTAAACGCAGAGTAGAGTTCCCTTTCGAAAGGGAATTATATTTTTATAAAATGTAAAAATGCAGAAAGTTTTCTGTGATGGGTAGATTTAGGGATAGGAGATAGAATATATCGTTTACAGTATAAAAATCATTATGTCTATGCAAAGTCCCCATAAAACATGGAAAACCAACGTGTGTGTGAGTGTGTGTGTGTGTGTGTGTGTGTGTGTGTGTGTGTGTGTGTGTGTGTGTGTGTGTGAGAGAGAGAGAGAGAGAGAGAGAGATTTGAAATTTGTGAACAGCGGGACAGAGTACAAGGGAAAAGGAACAGTCAATGACTGAACAATATAACATCAGACTGATCAAAGATGCATCAGAAGAAGGGAACAGATGGCATCATTTTAAATTAGTATGCCATGTGATACTGTAAACAGAGGTATTACCATGGTAGAGACTACCACATTACTGTAACTCACCCTTATAAATTTCAACTACAGTATAGATTTATTCATATGGCACAGTGAGAACATTTACTGCATTGGCAGCAAACACTGTTCTACACAAAACCTTATGACTCTGTAATACTTTACACCTTTTGATAACACACTGAATAAATACTATTACAAACACTATGGATTTTATGTAAATTATGTAATTTCAGTAGGGCTGTGAATCTTTGGGTAGACAGCGATTCAATTTGATTTACGATTCATAGGTGTTCGATTCGATTCAAGAATGATTTTTGCAAATTCAGAAAGATTCGATTCGAGACGATTCACATTAAAATTTGATGCGATTCGATTAATTCGATTCAATTCTGCATTTTAATATGCATTTATAGGGACATTGAAATGCTTCCCTCAACATGTCTTAGTCAGGGTGTGAATTACACAGCGGCGTTCAAGGGGTCAGAGAGTAAGGGCAAAAACAAACAAACATACAAAAAAAAAAAAAAAAAAAAAAACCCTTTTGTCTATTGTTAATGTTGGTTCATGTTAGTTCTCAATGATGCTACATAACTTTATTTTAACAGCCTATAAAATATGGCATTTGTGTAAATTTACATAAGCCAAAACTTTAAAAGGGCTTTAAAAGTATTTATAGGCCTAGTTTGTTAAATATAGTGGAGGACAGTGTTAAAGGCTACACAACCTTATTAAACTGTTCCAGGTACATTAAACATACTAATGCTTACATGGAGAAACTATCATGCACTTTCCCAACTAAACCTAAACTAACTTTTCTTCATGGAATAGTTATAAAAGCCATCTTTGTTCTCTTTATATGGAACATTTTCCTTATGGTGATTCTGAAAGAAAACGCGCTGGGTTTGTACTGTTGCTATAGTAACGAACGCAACTTTAACGCGCATCTGATTGATAAACCGCGCTATCTTATGTCAGTGTTGTTAATGTTGTAGTTATTTTAGCAGTTTCCTCGCACATTCAGTTTAATGACATTTAAGTTCACCATTTCATTTATCATTCATTGAACTGTGCGTATGCATTTAGACACTTACATTATGTGTTTGCTCCGTCCATGCAAAAAATGTGCGCCTTGAAACTGCTCAGGTAATGTCAATGAACCATTTCCGACTTTTCCACGCAATAAAAGCGTTTTATTTCAACAGTAATGACGGCGCAATGACTTGGCAGCATTATCAATGGCTTGAGCAGTTTGACTCTGGACTATTGTTGTCTTAATAGAGAACTGTCATATGCTCATGTGAACAGCAGTGGTCATCCTGAGGAGAGCTCAAACGTGGGCTACGGACGGAGCGCGAGCGCAATCCAGTGAGAGGCCGGTAAAAAGTGCAGCGCGTGTCTGTGAAGGAGAGCTGTGAGGGAAGGCGCAAAAAATGATGGCGCACAACGTCTCCAATTCGCGCATGTAGTAATTTAATGTTTATATATTTTAAAGCACTGAATCAATATAGAATCGCGATTAATCCGATTCTTTACATTTTACATCGATTATCGACCGAAATAAACGATTCACGATTCAAAAAACATGTTTCAAGATCGATGCATATGCATCGCCAGGATTTATAATCGATGCATCGAGAAAACGAGTGCATCGAGAAATCGTTACAGCCCTAAATTTCAGGTAATGTAAGTGTATTTTCTAATCTGTAGCCTGTGTAATTATTTCAGCAACAAGGGTGAGTTGAAACATGTATCTTGGATTGTTTGCTATTGTATTAACTGATTGTTAAAAGTACTAAACTGAAAGAAGAACATACCGTTGTGTTTTGGTGACCAAATGTTCTCATTACATATCACAATGATCTTGTGTTTTGAAACAGTGATTTTGTAGAACGTGTACAACTAGAGAAAGAAATGAAAGGATGACTAGCTTAGTACAAAACTCCAAACTGATCACACTTGTAACAAAGAGTTTTGAAAATATACACCTTACTTGTGAAAATAGTACCAAAGCAAATAAAAAAAACAAAACAAAAAACCTGTTATATAAGAAGAAACCACATTTTTAAGTTTAAGGAAAAAAAACAATCCTCTCTCTACCCATCGTAGGAGCATAAACATTTATTAAAACACAAACTTTTTATTTCTACTCTGAAAGCAAGTAGGCTCCCTTACACTATCTCACTTTTAGACAAAATTTTTACTTTACATCTGGGTGAAAATAAAATTGCTACCCCTGCACAAAGGTTGGTGCCATGACTCAAAACATGATCTCCCTCCCACCACATTTCCCAATCAGTTTCATTATCTTCGTTACTATGTGTTCTTGTAAAAACACAACTTGTGTTTCTTTCAACTTTAAACATTCTTTTAATAATGGCCATTTATTTCTGTCCCTTGCCCCATTTTACATTTAAGGATCCTACTCTAAGAACATACATATAAACAGGGAAAAGGAAAAAGAACAGGAAAGAAAGAAACACAGAAAAGGCCAGATTTCCATGTGCACTTATTTAGAGTTAGTTCTAGTTGACCTACGTTTACCCTTATTCTCTTTCATTTTTTGTCTGACTGTTGTCAAATATTTCTTTAATCTGAACCTTTTTTTGCTGCGACAAAACCTCAACGCTACATTCTTTATGAGCTTTTCATTTCTCTAGGTCAGGAAAAACCCCAGTTTTTCTACCCCAGTTGCTCCACTATTCTCACTCGTCATACCTGACGTTCCTGCTTCTTCCACGACCTGTTGTTTATGAGGGTGAGAAAATCTCTTGTGGCAGATATCTCCACACTCAAAACAATGCAAATTATCAGTACTCACGTAAAACGTGTGACCCTGGACCACAAAACCAGTCATAAGGGTCAATTTTTTAAATTGAGATTTATACATCATCTTAAAAAACTGAATAAATAAGCTTTCTGTTGATGTATGGTTTGTTAGCATAGGACAATATTTTGCCAAGATACAACTATCTGAAAATCTGGAATCTGAGGGTGCAAAAAAAAAAAAAAATCTAAATATACAGAAAATCGCTTTTAAAGTTGTCCAAATGAAGTCTTTAGCAATGTATATCCACTCACAAAAATATTTTTTTGGTATATTTAGGTAGGAAATTTACAAAATATCTTCATGTAACATGATCTTTACTTAATATCCTAATGATTTTTGGCATAAAAGAAAAATCGCTAATTTTGACCCATACAATTTTTGTTGGCTATTGCTACAAATATATCCTTGTGACTTATGACTGGTTTTGTGGTCCAGGGTCACATATAAGAACTCCATGTCACTCGAAACGAAACATCCAGTGTTTGTCGTCTAAAAGACAATACATGCTTAAGTTCAGCAGATTTCCAACCCAAATGAATCGTTTTTACAGCACTGGCTATCTTTCCAAACCGAGTTAATTCTCACACGATTGCATCATCTTTCATAAAAGGTGGCATGTTGGAAATTGTCACTTTTGTAGCTGGAGCATATAGAGGTGTAACGGGTACAAATGTTTCCTTCACCCAAATGCCACTTTTAATTATCCTGATTACCAGGGCCCGTATGTATAAAGAGGCTTAGAGTAAAATTTTAGTCTTAAGTGTGTCAAAATTCTAAGAATGACGTAATTTTACTCTTATTCTTAGACTTAAGAATAAGTATGATTCATAAAGGTTCCTAAGTGTCAAGACTAGGTCTTAGCTCTTAAATTATTTAAGAGAGCTGGAGAGGTGTCTTAACCTAGTTAAGAGTAACAAAATGGCAGCAAAGAAGAGGAGATACACTCTTTCCAATGAAGATATGATTGTATTGGAGTTATATGATGACGGATGGAGTTGATAAAATGATATAAACTTGATTGTCAATTCTTTTTGTAACTGACCTAATAAGAAATGTAATAACTTTAAATAAATGTAATACATTTAATATTAGGCCTACTTAAAAAATAATTAATATGTTTAATGCATTTTAACACACTTAAAGGTGCTGTATGCGATTTTTCAAATTCGTTGTTGAACACTGTTGATATTTTAAATGAACCCAAACAAACCCACCCCTCTCTTCATTGCGCACCTCCAAAACTCACACCCTGCTCCGAGTCTGTCTCGAACTTCGGCCCGATCACTGCTGTCATCTGAGGTGAGTGCACTACCAATGACGTTAAACACCTCATTCTATAGCGGGCGTTAGTGTGCAGTAGTTTACGTGCAAAACTCTCACTGTCTGGCCACTGTTACACACGTAATGAGAGTGGATGTCTGTTTATCACAGTTGACACGCAACAAAATGCTTAACGTAAAATAAAGCGCAGTTGATGAACGAATGACAAGGAAGCACAAAAAAAAATTGAACAAACAGTACACAATACAAACAAGAGTTTCTTGTTAATCGCAAACAATTTTGCTTAAAACATCAAAATATGAGGAAAATATTTTTATTTTAAAATTATTTAAATGTTTTGGGGGGCGCTGTTGAGCGAAGCATGGAGTGAGACGTGTTTTCCAAAGCTCCTGCAGAGTCTGTCAATATTTAATCCTACAACAGCATTTTAAGTCCGAAAATATACTTTATTTGCTGCGATTGCCATAAATAAACTCAAAACAAGTCTGATATCACATTCGCGGATGGTAGCGAATCTCCGTAAATATAAGTACGCTGGCTCTACTAGCGCAAGGCCTGAAGCCTCGGGACAAAGTGCCCCCAGTCGATCAATTTCAGAACGGCCTGAAGACATCAATATGGATTTCGACGCAGTAAAAGCAGACCTTCTTTCTTCTTTGAGGTCAGATATATCATCTGTAATAAAACAAGAGCTGAAGAACGCATTGGCTGAAGATTTCGACATAATAAAAAGTGAACTACAAGCGATGAGGGCCGAAATCTCAAATAATGCCGCCGCAACGCGTTCTGAAATTGATCAAATGAAAGAGAACATTAAAGATGTCGAGGGTGGGTTTTCCACCTGGTCAGATGAGATGGTTACTCTTCAGAACACTGTAACCAAACTTACCAGCCAAGTTGACGACTTGAAAGAAAAGTGTGAGGATATGGAAGGGCGGATGCGGAGAGGGAATATTCGCATCGCGGGAGTTCCTGAGCAACCTGGTTCGAGCTCACCAGCAGCTGTATCCAAACTCCTGAGAGAGATGCTGGAACTGGGTAGAGAAGTGAAGATAGACTGCTCACATCGTACACTCGCTCCGAGGAAACCGGGAGATAAACCCTGCACCATCATAGCAAAGTTACACTATGACGGAGACTGTATGGAAATCTTACAAAAAGCCAGAGAACGCACGCCGCTTAAGTATAATGGAAAGCAAGTTACCATTTTCCCTGACTATACAGCCAGCGTTGCCAGGGCAAGAGCGGCCTTCAGTGATGTCAGGAAAGTTCTCCGAGGGCGACAAGGCGTGCGGTACGGACTGCTTTTCCCGGCCAGACTTCGAATTACACATGACGGAGAAGAAAAAGAGTTCCGGAATGCGATCGAGGCAATGGACTACGTAAAGAGGAAAATTGTTTCAGAAACCCAATCTGATGCTTGACATGATGACTCAACCTCGTGGAAAGGGACACTGCCCGATAAGTATTCGATCCTTATTCTACGATAATAACTAAAGGCAATATGACCCTTGTTTGCTGTTAAGTATTATTCCTGACGTAAATATTGAATGAACGTCCCAATGGCCAAACTATTCTCACTGTTATATTAGATACATGTAACGTTACTATTATTTTCTATGCTGTTGTAATAATATTTTTTTCTGAGTATTATTGGTTCTGTAGGAGCTAGTGTAGTGGTTTATTCGCGACCCCTTGTTCTTATTTTGATTTAAGCACAGGTAATTACTGGCCCTAGTTGTTTTGCTATTACGTACTGTGATAAGATCGCTTGTGGCTGCCTGTTCTTCCCGTGCAGATTGGGGCCAGGCCCCCAAAAAATACCTGGACTCACTTTTGTTCTGGAGTTCTAAGAACATTCCCTTTAGTTCTGTCTATGCAGGTCTCATTGTTTCCCTGAGACCTCTCACTGTTAAAAGAAATGATGGAAAGTTGCTTCCTCTTATGATTATATAATAGCCAACATGTTGGTTTTAAAATGTATCACACTTACGTACTTTATGGCCCGTGATTTTTTTTTTTTTTATAAGCTATAATGTTAAGGGCCTTCACAGTCCTGTGAAGAGAAAAATGATTCTGCATCAGCTTAAACAATCTAACTGCCAAATAGCATTCTTGCAAGAAACCCATCTTTCTGACGCAGAACATAAGAAATTAAAGAGATCATGGGCAGATAAAGTGTACTTTTCCTCTCATCCATCAGGGAGAAAGAAAGGAGTGTCTATCCTAATACACAGGCAGGTAAATTTTACCTTAATAACAACTCACAAGGACACAGAGGGAAGATTCATTTTAGTAAATGGCTCTATAGATGGCATTAATGTTTCACTCATGAATGTATATGCACCAAATGATGACCGCCCTACTTTTATTAAAAAAGTTTTCAATATAATTACACAGTATAGCGCTGGAATATTATTGATGGGAGGAGATTTCAATTGTATTATGTCACAACAATTAGACAGACAGCCTATTTCTACCACTAAACTTTCCCGAATGAGTAAAATGTTAAAATACCAGTCCTCTGAATTTGGACTGGTAGATGCATGGAGAAGTAAATTTCCAAATTGTAAAGATTTTACATTTTACTCTCATAGGCATGCGTCTTATTCTAGGATAGACTATTTTTTTACTCCCAAAGATGAGCTTTATAGAATAGAAGATATGAGGATTTTACCAATGACAATCTCGGACCATTCACCTATGGAGCTAATATGGAGCATAGGACATGAACAAACTTCCAAACAATGGAGATTAAATGCCTCACTCCTCAATGACAAAGAATTTATCTCTTTTGTTACTTCAGAACTTAAGTCATATTTAAGTATAAATGACTCTACAGAGGTATCACCACTCATAGTTTGGGATTGTGCAAAAGCATATCTCAGAGGTCGGATTATCTCATTCGCAAGTGCCAAGAAGAGAGAGAGAGTAGCTAAACAACAAAAATTAGAACACACCATTGAAAATTTAGAGAAACAACATAAACAATCCTCAAACCCACAATTACTAAATAAAATAAAGGATGCCCGAAGAGAATACAATTGCTTAATTGCTGATAAGATTGAAGGTAATCTAAGATTTATCAACCAAAGATATTATGAACACGGCAATAGGGCTAGCAGATTGTTAGCAATTAGATTAAGAAAACAAAGATCTTCAAATATTGTACAAAAAATAAAATCTCAAAGCTCTACTAAATTCCATACCAAACCTGATGAAATTGCAGAATCCTTTGCAGATTTTTACAAATCCCTCTACAAAAACTCAGATACCTGCTCTGATGATAATATTATGGCATCATTCTTAAAAAATATAAAATTAACTGAGTTAACAGAGTCAATGGCAAAGGATCTGGATGAACCTATTGAGGAAAGTGAAATAATTGACACAATCTCTACATTGAAGAATAATAAAAGCCCAGGACCTGACGGATATATAAATGAATTTTATAAAATATTTAAAGATCTTGTTTCTCCTCTCTTATTGAGAGCATATCATTATGCGCTCCAATCTGGTACGCTAGCACCCTCGTGGAGGGATGCAACTATTGTTGTAATTCACAAAGAAGGCAAAGATCCTGCCGAATGCCAATCATATCGGCCTATTTCATTGTTAAATAGTGATCTACGTATATTAACTGCCATTCTTGCGAAAAGGGTTAATAAATTCGTTAGTCAAATCATACATCCGGACCAAACGGGATTTATCCCAGAGAGATATTATGGAGATAATCTTCGCAGAACGTTAAATATTTTGAGCTATTCAAAATCCACAGGTGTAAAGGCGCTGTTCTTATCACTGGACGCACATAAGGCATTTGATCGGGTATCCTGGCAGTATCTGATCCAAACACTTAAACGGTTTAAATTTGGCCCCAATTTCATAAAATGGATCCAAACACTCTACACAAATCCTCTTGCCTCAGTGAGAGTTAATGGTTGCAGATCTGGGCGCTTTACTCTAGAGCGTGGATGTAGACAAGGGTGTCCATTGTCACCCTTGCTGTTTGATATCAGCATTGAACCCCTTGCTCAACTCATTCGGGATGACAGCGCAATTAAGGGAATCGTAATTGGAGGCGAGGAACATAAGTTGTCGTTATATGCTGATGATGTCCTACTCTTTTTAACAGAACCTGAGACAACAATTCCATATTTAAAAAAGCTCATTTTAAAATATGGCTACTACTCTGGATATAAAGTGAATATGGATAAAACTGAGGCAATAGATGTTAATGGTCAAATTTCAAAACAAATCAAAATTAAAAGCAGGTTTAAATGGCCCGAGAATGGGTTCAAATATTTGGGCATCTTTATTCCCTCATCTCTGAACCAACTATACAACACAAACTATAAAAAAGTGATTAAAAATATTAGTGAAGATATAAATCGCTGGTCAGCTCTTCCTCTCTCTCTGATTGGCCGTGTTGAATCTATTCGTATGAATGTCCTGCCAAGATTACTCTATTTGTTTCAGATGTTACCTATTGAAGTGCCAAAATTGACCTTTGATTTGCTGAATAAAATGGTCTCTAAATTCATTTGGCAAGGAAAACGGCCAAGAATAAGATTTAAAATATTACAGTCACCAAAAACAAGTGGTGGGCTGGGACTCCCAAACTTTAAGTTTTACTTTTGGGCAGCTCAGTTGAGGCCCCTAATTTCATGGATGAGTGAAGATACACAAACTCATTGGGTCAATATTGAAAATAGCCTCTGTTCCATGCCCCTAAAAATTATACCCTTTTCCAGTGTTCCTTTAAAAAATGGCTCCATGGGTGAATGGACCAAAGTCACTTTAAAAATTTGGAGAACTATACAAACGTCATTTAGTTTGTCAAAAAAAATTTCATCAGCAGCTAGTATTGGTTATCTCAATGACTTTGCACCATCTCGTACAGATGCAGGTTTCAAAAAGTGGTCTCAATATGGACTCAATTATCTTCACCAATTATTTCATAATGACACACTTAAATCATTTGACCAGATTAGAAAAGAATTTACACTCCCAAGGTCTGAATTTTTTAGATACTTACAATTGAGACATTTCCTTACAACACATAAAGATCTAGAAATTGTGAAAAAACCCTCTCCATTAGAATTGTTTTTTAAAGAAATACAAAGTGGACATGCGGTCAAAAAAATCATTTCTAAAATATACGTGTTATTTCTATCTAAGAACCCAAACCACACATTACAGATAAAGGAGAAATGGGAGGCGGAAATTAACGAAACAGTTCCTCTCGAAACTTGGGAGGAAGTTTGCAGAGAGGTACACCTTGTGACCAACTCTAATATCTGGAGGGAATTCAAATGGAAGATAATAACCAGATTTTTTCGATCTCCACAGATAATTGCAAAATGGAATCCTTCTTGCCAAGACAAATGCTGGAGAAATTGTGGCCAGTATATTGGCAACCACACCCATATTTTGTGGTCATGTTCAAAATTAAGAAATTATTGGAAAGACATATTTGACGCCCTTAAAGAAATCTTCCATTCTGAAATCCCCGAAGACCCTACAATTGCCCTTCTAGGGGTTCTTCCAGAGGGCTTTGAGGGTAGAGCTAAAATATATTTACTACAAATTCTTTTTGCTGCAGCCATCAAATGTATTACATGCAGATGGTTAAAACCTGACCCCCCATCATACAATGCCTGGATTCAAAAAGTATGGGAGTTGTACGAAATGGAACAAATCACATATTCATTACGACTTCAGAAAGCTAATTTCTTAAAAAGATGGGCTCCTGTAATGCCTTTGATACTCCAGTGATCTCATGTTATATGATTACATCCTTCATGTGTTGTCCACCGCTTTTCCCTATTTTTTTTTTTTTTATTTATTTATTTATTTATATTTATTTATTTATTTATTTATTTTTTTTTTATTTTTTTTTTAATCCCATCCTACCCATGTACTAGGTGGATTTGTTTTCACTTTTTGGATAATGTGCCTGATGTAGTTACAATGTAATACTTGTTAAGGTTGTTGGAATGTGATGGACTGACATGTTAAAAAACAATATTATACTGTATTGTATCTTGTTCTGTGGTTCAAAATAAAAATATAAGTTAAAAAAAAAAAAAAAATATTTAAATGTTTTAAAATATGACATTGACTACAACATAATCAGTTTTTAATATTTCATTGGTCCTCTCTTGTTTTTGCATGTGTTCATAATTTCTTTGTATGACAGCCTGGCCAAAAATAATTTGAAATTTTATTTCATTATCACACATGAAACAATTGACTCCAAGCACAGCTACACGATATGCTTACATCTTTTAACACATTTTTTAAAATATTTGAATTAAGGTTGAAGTCAGTTTTCATATGGCTGGACATCACATTTGGCCACTACTCTATGGCAGTTCATTGACTTTCCAACTGACCATCAAACCATGCGGCAAAAGAAAGCCACTTTTATGTTGACTGTGGGCTTCCCTGGAGTTGTTGGAGCCGTTGATGAACTCATGACACATTGCTCCAATTGTAAATAAGGAGACATATCAATAGAAAAGATTCCACATCATCAATACTAATTTGTGATAATTTTGCACAGTGAAAAGCAATTTTTAAAAATAAATTTAAATATTAAAACGTTTCAGTGTCTTTTTCAATGATTTTTTTTTTATAATAACATGGAATTATTGGTGTTGTGCTGCTGTGACTTCACCCTTGCAGACTTGCTATTGGCTGATTCAGAGGTTAAGGGCAGCCATTTTGAGTTGACATCATTGTAATCCTTAGTTTACAGCACTTAAGTCAGCACTTAAGAATCAGTCTTATACTTTACTAAAAGTTGCTTTTAGCTTCTTTATAAACGTTTCTTACTTTTAGTAAACTCCTACTCTTTACTAAGAATTTTTTGACACTTAAGTGAAAACTTAAGACTATTCTTAAGAGCATTTTTGAGAAGTTTTATACATACGGGCCCAAAAAAAAAACACAACTGCCTTCATAAGAGATGCAGAAATAATGTTTTCATGGCCTACCTGTTCTCCTGTTGCTAACAGCACCTCCTCAATCGTTGTACCTGCCTCAGGAACGAACCTGAAACCATTCTGAAGCCACAGAAGGTGTGTTTAAATTACGCATTGTAATCGGTTTAAATGTCCGATTTGAATAAAAATGCTCCATATAAACACCTTAATCAGAATAAAAATGCCCAAACCGAATGAAATTGTAATCGGTTTGAGAGGGGTGGGATAAACTTTTCTATAAACCGAACCAAAAAAAAAAAAAATCACGCTAAACCGATTACTTTTGCATCTACGTCATCTCATCAAGAGGGGTTGTCAGAATGCAAAATGGCGGCAGCAAAATCAAACTGGAGTAGAACTGAAACAACATATTTATTTAATACTGAAGGAACTCAGTGTATCATTACTATGGATCTTCATCCACACGCCTCTGCTTTTCGTCAGAGGGAGGGGTAGTATTGAGATGCTCCTTAGAGATGCACAGCCACCAAAAAGGTAAGCTTCCTGTGCTCCATCATACCTTACAAGTAATATGCTACAAATTCATGCTGTTGCTTGATTAAGAGCAATACTTTACATAAAGATAGCGCACATAAGAAATAATGGAAGTCATTCCGATTGAAAGCGCCGGCACATGTAAACACCATATCGGATTAGATAACGTCTCAGGTAAACAGTCCACCGAATCTTTCCATCAAAATGATTTTAATCAGAATGTAAACGTGGCTAGAGATGGCTCTTCTAAAAGGAAATGTGCCTTTGCAGAGGATAAATTAGCTGAAACATCAGGGCTGTGTTATCATCATGTCTAGATGCAGGTCCTTCATCTCATCTGGATACGGCCTGGATCTGGCAGGGTGCGGCAAACCTCAGGATAAACAGAGAGAGACTAATATTAGCATAGACGCCATTATTCTTATGATGTAGCGAGTACATCAGGTCTTATGGGAAGTGTTCCTGGTTCCAGCTGACCTAATTTATGCAGCCTAACAATTTACATGATTTGAATTATAGAAGTAGATAATGGTTTATGTGTATGCAATAGAAAAGGGTTCCACACCATCAATACTAATTTGTGATCATTTTTCACAATGCAAAGCTATTTTTACAAATAAATTCAAATATTAAAGACGTTTCCGTGTCTTTTTAAATTATTTTTTTATAATAACATTAAATTATTGGTGTTGTGCTGCTATGACTTCACCCTTGCAGGCTCGCTATTGGCTGATTCAGAGGTTGAGGGCGGCCATTTTGAGTTGACATCATTGTAGTCCTTAGTTCACAACACTTTAATCAGCACTTAAGAATCAGTCTTATAAAACTTGCTTTTAGCTTCTTTATAAAAGTCTTCTACTCTTAGAAAAGTCCTACTCTTTACTAAGAATTTTTTGACACTTAAGTCAAAACTTAAGACTATTCTTAAGAGCATTTCTGAGAAGTTTTATACATACGGGCCCAGGGGTGTCCAAACCTGCTCCTGGAGAGCCACTGTACTGCAAAGTTTAGCTCCAACTTACCTTAACACATCAACCTGGAAGTTTGGAGTATGGCTAGTAAGAGCTTGATTAGGTGGTTCAGGTGTGTTTAATTGGGGTTGGAGCTCTGCAGCACAGTGGCCCTCTAGGAGCATGATTGGACACCCCTGATCAAGACAAAAGGGGAAAACGTAGGATAATTTTGTACTGTAATGTAAACATGTATATTGTTACCTAAACTGCAGTGAATTACAAACAGTTGAGAGTGTCATTCTTGTTTTGTAAAGAAATTTTACAAAATAAATCATTGTGTAATGTTACCTGTTGTTAGTGTTTTTTAGGTCATTGTTTTGTTACAGTGTGTTTGTTGAGTGACAACCTTTGCTATTGTTATGGAAGAATGAGTTGATTTAAGATATCTATGAAATGTTTTGGTAGTTTTAGTGCATTTTGAATGTGAAATTAATTTTTTTTTTTTAAATTGCTATTTCACAATTTCTGAAACTATGGCTCTGAAAAAGGAGCTCTAAAACCACAAAGCACGCAACATGCAAAACATCAGATATCTCTTGCAAAAGCAAACACTTCATTCAAAATGATTTGAACTAAACTAGTAACTCTACACACAAACCATCAAATGATTAGCCATATAGGCTACATGCCAAACTCATAGATGACAAATGTAAAATGCTACTATCTTGTGTTCCCTTTCGATACTTCACTCGTACTGCGTATGGGGAAAGGTCTCCTTTTTCCCTGTTACTGAAGCGTTTTTCAATAATGCAGTGTAACTGCATCGTCATTGGTTCACTCATAGACAAGTTGTTGAACCAATGACGGCGCGGCATAGCTGCGCGGCCTATGGCGACAAAGCCCACAAATATTCCCGCCGAAATGGGCGGGGTAGCTATATAAGCAGGCGCTTCGCCATAGGATTTCAGTTCTCTCTCCTTCAGCGACAACTTCATATCGCTCTTCGCTGATCTCCGGCTGAAGCCTTCGCCGCCTGGAAGAAGCTCGCCTGGGAGAAGCTCGCCTGGGAGAAGTTCTCGCCGCCGTCGAAGAGGCTCCCGCAGCAGACTGAGCTGAGACCGCCGAACGAAAAACAGCGCTCTCGAGCCGCCCGCTTCCCGCTTCCGGCCGCCTCTCAGCGCGTCTCCTGCCGCCATCCGGCGCCGTTTAAAGAGCTTTTCCCGCGGCTTAACGACGCTTTCTAAGAGCTTTACCAGCGGCTCTCGCTGCTCTAAAAGAGCTACAATCGCTGTTTTCACGGCGGCGGCGTTGCCTCAATGCCGCGCCACAGCTGTGGCACATGCAGAGCTTCGCTCCGCGGATCTTCGCTCTCTCGCAGCTGTTCACCGCGCCGTCCTCGTGCCGCCTTCAGCATCTGAGAGCATTCAGCTCATTCCCTGCCGTCTTCCGTCAGGTGAGTACAGAGCTTATTTTTCTACTTTCTCGCTGGCGTTTGCTTCAAACGCCGTCTCTCCGAGCGAGTCATTTGCCGGGTCCTCCCCCGCAAACCGCGTTCGTTGAGGATGCGAGCTCTCGCTCTCTCAGCTGAATTTGACATGATGCTCTCCCCTGACTTAGGCGAGACTCATGATACATTTTCTATGTGAGAGTTTATTTCTCCTTATCTCTATGCGCGTCGCTCGCGGTCCCTCCCCCGCGAGCCGCGTTAATTCAGAAATATGACATGTCTTTCTTCCCTAGCTTGGGTGAGAAACATGTTATATGCTTAATTTAATGGAGCATCTTTCTGCTGTTTGCACTGAGTCTTCTCTATGCGTTGTTCGCCGGTTCTGCCCGCGAGCCGCGTTTATTGAGAAAAATAACATGTCGCTCTCCCCCCCTCTTGGGTGACACCCATGTTATAAACATTCAGTTTATATAGCAGATTTTTGCAGAAGTTAACTGAATCTCTCAGCTGAATTTGACATGATGCTCTTGACTTAGGACGAGACTCATGATACATTTTCTATTTGTGTGAGTGTATTTTTCCTTATCTCAATGCGCGTCGCTCGCCGGTTCCGCCCCGCAAGCCGCGTCGATTGAGAAATATAACGTGACGTTCTCCCCCGACTCGGGCGAGAAACATGTTTTTATACTGTATTAATGGAGCTGATTCTGCTGTTTGCGCTGAGTTTCTCTATGCGTTGCTTGCCGCTTCCGCCCTGCAAGCCGCATTCATTGAGAAATATAACATGTCGCTCTCCCCCCGTCTCGGGTGAGACATATGTTATATATATGTATATATTTCAGTTGATACAGCATATTTCTGCCGAGTTTGCTGAATTTCTCTGTAATGACTGAGGCAAATCAGACACAATTATTGGTTAGTTAACCAATAGTTTTAAGCTCACTCTGGAGTCTGTCCCCATCCCCCGGGAAGTTTTCAGTTACAAGTTTATTGCGCTGAGGAATGTGGTTGCCGCATGGAGAACAGAGTAGAGACACAGAAAATCTGCATCTTCCCTGCATTTTCCACACAGAACACAGACTCTATGGCATTAATGTATAGACAGACTGTGCTATAAATGAATCCTTCTCAGGAAATGGTATCCATTATTACTGATGTTGTATTGTACTCATTGTATTTACATGTTTGATGATTGTTAAATGTTATGACCTGCACGGTAACTTCAATCATGCCATGTTTAGTGTCTATACGTTCGTAGCGGGAAGATTTAAATGCTTGTGTATGCGGTACATCCATACCTGTGCAACACATCAGTATTAAAAGAATATTTAATAGTTCTGATTCAAGAACTCAGCTTGTTAATCTTTCTGGGTCGTAAAAGCCCTGACAGGAGGGGTGTTGCCACCCAGAATTACAACATCTTCATTGGTCCGGTCAACAACTGAGAGGTGTGACTTTGACCAGAGGTTAAAAACCAGCGAACAGTGCCACTCCCCCTCTTCTTCCTTGCTTCTGGACGACCGAACAAATCTCCTTGCGGCCGGCCTCTCTAGGCCCGGCCGCAAGGCTGATAGGCCCCTGGCCTACAACACCCAGCCATGTGCTCATCACCCAACAGACTGGCAACAACTTCAGATGATAACTTCAAGAGTTATCCTCAACCTGGAGATCTGACGCTCTTCAGCCTAAAGGCATCTTGCAAGTATCGTACATTTTAATGCTAAACAGCGATTTAGTATTGATTTGTAAAGACTTACCTTTGCTATTGCCAAAAGAAACTGATGAGTCCTTTCCAGATTGCCTTTGACATTTCATGTAGCTCTAGTAACAGCATCTCTTCCGGTTCAACACTATCATTACTCATTCTGACTTGCGTGTGTGTGTGTGTGTGTGTGTGTGTGTGTGTGTGTGTGTGACCCTTTATGTATGTTATGTTATGTGTTTGTGAGTTAGTTAATAAAGATTGTACACAA
Source organism: Megalobrama amblycephala (assembly GCF_018812025.1). Classification (NCBI taxonomy): domain Eukaryota; kingdom Metazoa; phylum Chordata; class Actinopteri; order Cypriniformes; family Xenocyprididae; genus Megalobrama; species Megalobrama amblycephala. The sequence goes on from NW_025953348.1 coordinate 222,458, forward strand.
TACACGTTTGGTTCTGACTCCGTCTGCTAATGAATTGCCTCTTAAGTGATAGATCCGGACTACGTGCTCTGAGTAGTACAGTACAATAAAAAATATTATTTTTCCATAACGTGGAAATTGACATTTCTTAGAATTAATAAACAATCAACACTGAGCGTTCACTGGACGAACAGGTTAACTGATTGTAATGTTAATTTTAATGTAGCTACGTCCAGTTAATCTGATTAACGGATTTGCATATTCATAATTAATCATAATTAATAATCATAATGAGTTATGAATAATTATTAATATTTCCCCTTTGAGTTAATTTTCGCTACATCTCAGCGCGTTGCTTGCCGGTTCTGCCCTGCAAACTGCGTCCTTTGAGAAATATAACGACACTCTCACCTGTCTAAGGTGAGACCTATGTTATTTAAATTCAGCATATCAGTTGATGTAGCATATTTATTCCAGTCTCTCTGCGTGTCGTTTGCCGGCCCTGCCCCTGCAAGCCACGTTCATGAGGATGTATGCGCTCACTGAAAGCGAGCTCAATGCTCACTTGTGCTTGGTGGAACTAACATGCTCATTATGCTGGACCTCTGTTCATGTGACTTGCTGGCTCTGCCCTGCAAGCCATGTTCATTGAGGTAGAGCGGTCTCACTTCCGACACCGCTCGGTGGAATATATCTTGATGCTCTCCCCTGACTCAGGTGGGACACATGTATATTTTTCCAAGAAGCATATATCTGTTTACTGAGTTTCTCAGCGTGTCGTTTGCCGGTTTCACCCCGCAAGCCACGTTCATGAGGATGCGTGAGCATTTCTAAAAACTAGCCGGTGTGCAGGCCCCCTTTCCAGCGGCCCGCCAACCGCCGCCATTCAACCCCTTGTCACGCGGGCCTGGCAGGCCATCCCCGGAGTATCAAGTGGGTTCTGGGGATAATATCTCAAGGCTACTCGCTCCAGTTTGCTCGCAGACCCCCGCGTTTTTGCGGGGTGCTTCCCACTTCAGTAAACACGGACGACGCTCATGTCCTCCGAGCCGAAGTGATGTCTCTGTTCGAGAAGGGGCCTATAGAAATGGTCTCCCCTCAGAGAGCGATTTACAGCCATTACTTCCTCATTCCCTAGAGTGATGGCGGTCTCAGACCCATCTTAGACCTCAGACTGCTGAACCTTTCCCTCATGAGATGGAAGTTCAAGATGTTAACGCTGAAGCAGATCCTCGCGCAGGTTTGCCCCGGGGACTGATTCTGCTTGCTGGACCTGAAAAATGCATACTTTCACATCCAGATAGCCCCCCATCTCAGGCGATTCTTGAGATTCGCATTCGAAGGTGTGGCTTGCCAATATATGGTCCTTCCATTCGGGCTGTCCCTAGCTCCTCGCACTTTTACCAAGTGCATGAACATGGCGCTTTCCCCACTGAGACAGTTGGGAATCCGGGTTCTCAATTATCTCGACGACTGGCTCATCCTAGCCCAGTCACGAGCCGAGCTGGAGCATCACAGATCCGTGCTACTCAGCCACATGGAGTGCCTGGGTCTCAGGGTCAACTTTGCCAAGAGCTCACTGCTCCCCAGCTAACGTATAATGTTCCTGGGTGCAGTCTTCGACTCAGCCCGTATGACGGCTGTAGTGTCGCCAGAGTGCGCTCTGGCCATTCAGCAGCTCGCGGCATCGGTCAGGAACAGAGCCTATCTCCCTCTGAAGTACTTCCAGAGGATGCTAGGGCTGATGGCTTCCGCCTTCCCGGTTCTGCAGCTCGGCCTTCTTCAGATGCGGCCTCTGCAATACTGGTTGAAGTTCTGGGTCCCTCACGCCTGGCGGCACGGCCGCCTGCGTCTCGGGGTCAATCAGGCAGCACAGGTTGGGGTGCTCTTTGTAAGGGCAGACCGGCCTTCGGCTCGTGGTCTCACGAAGAAGCCATCTGCACATCAAGCGTCTTCTGGAATGGGCATTACCGAGGTTTCAGTCGCTCAGAGTGACTCACACAACCAGGAGAACAAACTTGGGAGCAGATATGCTATCCCGGAGCAATGTCCCCTCAGACGAGTGGATGCTCCACCCCCAGACGGTTCTCACGATCTGGGATTTCTTCGGGAAGGCAGAGGTGGACCTCTTCGCCTCAGAAGACAACTCTCACTGCCCAATTTATTTCTAGAAGGAGGACATTGCGCTGGCTCACGTCTGGCCCAGCACCCTCCTTTACGCTTTTCCCCCCGATTGCTCTGATCTCGCAGATCATCAGATGAATCAGGGAAGACAAGCACAGAGTCCTCCTGGTGGCCCTGCTCTAGAGGAGCCAAGTTTGGTCCTCAGAGCTGTTCAGGCTTTCCACGAAAGGTCCGTGGCCGATCCCCCTGAGACGGGACCTCCTCTCTCAGGCGAACAGGACGATTTGGCATCCCCAGCCAGAACTCTGGGCTCTGCACCTCTGGTCCCTCTGGGACCTGCTAACCTCCCCAGGGATGTGCTGAATACCATCTCTCAGGCGAGAGCTCCGTCCACGAGATGCTTCTACGCCCAGAAATGGTCAGTCTTTGATGGCTGGTGTTCTGTACGCAACATAAACCCAGTGGAGTGTGATGTATTTCCGATACTGTCTTTTCTCCAGGAGCGTTTAGAACTGGGTCGCACCCCTTCAATGCTCAAAGTTTACGTAGCAGCCATCGCAGCGTTTCACTCTCCTATCGCTGGCCCCTGACGCTCAAAACCGCTCTGCTACTTGCACTAGCATCGGTTAAGTGTGTTGGCGACTGGCAGGTCCTCTCCGTGAGCCCTGCATGCCTTGAGTTCGGGCCCAATGACTCCAAGGTCGTTTTGAAACCTAGGCTACATCCCTAAGGTGCTCTTGACTCCATTCAGAGCACAGGTCATTTCCCTCTCAGTGCTTCCTCCCTCGTCGGACGAGCGAGAGCTGGAATTGCTCTGCCCCGTCAGGGCATTAAGGACCTACGTTGAGCGATCACATTTTGATTAAAGACATCTGTGAGGCAGCCGGCTGGTCCTCGCCGTCCACTTTTGTCAGATTTTATCATTTGGATGTCCCAACCTTACAAGCTCGGTCATCTTGGTATGATCCAGCGGCCTCTATTGAGCTCCGCTTCATGCCACTCTGGGAGTTAACTCCCCTTTTGGTAGTGTAACAAGGGTTCGACGGCTCCAGCCTTCTCACTTGTCCTCTGGTTCCGTCGCGGTGTCCAAGACAAGTCCAGTCGTTCCCTGTCGTGGCACAGCGCGGTTGAATTTGTTCCCCATACGCAGTACGAGTGAAGTATCGAAAGGGAACGTACTCGGTTACTAACGTAACCTCGGTTCCCTGAGATACGGAACGAGTACTGCATTACATGCCGTGCCACGAGGCTGCGGCTTCAGTGTCGTCGCTTCAGTCGAATGACCTGAAATCCTATGGCGAAGCGCCTGCTTATATAGCTACCCCGCCCATTTCGGCGGGAATATTCGCGGGCTTTGTCGCCATAGGCCGCGCAGCTATGCCGCGCCGTCATTGGTTCAACAACTTGTCTATGAGTGAACCAATGACGATGCAGTTACACTGCGTTATTGAAAAAGGCTTCAGTAACAGGGAAAAAGGAGACCTTTCCCCATACGCAGTACTCGTTCCGTATCTCAGGGAACCGAGGTTACGTTAGTAACCGAGTACGTTTTTTCTTGTTCAATGTGCTATGGAGTGCACAGGAGTTTGTCAAAGCACTCACACGTGCATGTATGTGCACAGATACACCTGCTTGGAAGTTTATAGTAATCCTGAAGACCTTGATTAGTTCAGGTGTGTTTGATAAGGGTTGGAGTAAAACTGTGCAGAGCTGTGTCCCTCCAGGAATTGAGTTTGAGACCACTGCTGTATACATTATGAATGCACAATTGTTGCACTATTGATGAACTTTACAGTTTTTGAACTGAATTTAACTGAATCAACACTGAACGGACGTGAGCTGAATAATGACACTAACTGGTTTATTAGAGCAGCTTTACAGTAGAATTTGAATTTGAAATATTGTGAAGCTTTTTTGAAACAATCTGTATTGTATAAAGTGCTATAGAAAAAGGTGACTTGACTTGTATGCATATTCAGTATATATTTGCAAAATAAATAGAAATGCTAGGGTGAAAAATTTATTTGTTTCTCAAAACATTAAGTTCCCTTTCGAAGGGAACTTCAACTCTCCGTTTGAAATGCTTTGGGGAATGTCACACGTGAGCCGATGTCTGAGAGCCAAGCTCTAAAGTATCAAAAACTCAATATATATATATGTGTGTGTGTGTGTGTGTGTGTATGTATGTTTATATATATGCATGTAAATATATATATATATATATATAAAAAAAAAAAAAAAAAAACATATATCATGCTCAGATGCTTCTTATGGTCAGAATGATGGCTGGGCCCATAGTGATTATTTTTCTGTCAGCCCGCTTTTCCGTTTTTTCTGAGCATGTAGTTAGTCAGGAGGTCCAGTATGGCCGCTCGGGCCTCCTGACATAATTGACTGTACAAAAACACATTATGGTTGTTCCAAACCATCATTGTAACTGCTCATATTATATTATTATAAAGAATTGAACTGTCCTGCAGGAGGACAGAAGTTATTTTTTAATAGAATTTCTTGGTAAAGACTGGTACAGTTAATACAGCAATGTGAAAAAATCTCAAGTAACCTAAAATGTGCTTAATTTAGTGACTGAACTGCTTGTTTTCAAACATATTATTTAATAAATCACTAAGTTACATCAAGGATCAAATAAAATAGAAACGGCACATTAAAGTTAAATGTTACAGTTGCATTATAAAACCATTTTTTGTGTGTGTGTGTTTATGTTCATTGTACAGTTCTGATATAAAGTATGTTTTTGCTCAGGTGGCCAAAATGTGCGCTCAACAGAGAAAAGTTTTGCTCAGCGAGAAAAAAAATTAGAGAGAACATTACCTATGACATCATCATAGCGCGACCCAGAAGTATATAAGGAGCGCCTAGAGAACCAGTTAGTATCTTTTCCCCTTTTGGGACTGTTCTGTCTGATCGCGATTGTATCGACTCCGGTAAGGGTAACTATATTATGTCTTACAAACTTTGAGAGAGTTGTATTCTCTCTCAGCTCCCCTGGGGCTGACGAGGATGAGTTGTTGGATGACGATGACTGTGTTTGACATCATCCCGTCTGCCAGCGAGCGCTCCTCTGGCTGTTGTGTATGCGGAGCTGCTGGTGTTTTCGGGACGTGCTACTGACAGGCTGCGGCTGCCGTGATGGCGTGTTAAGAAAGGGGCCACACGGACAGCTCGACGAGCGGTTCCTTTCTGTCCATGAACGCCGCAGCTCCCATAAGCTTTCCATTCCTTCCTGATCTCCACGTTTGAGATCGGGAGGGCATGGAAAAACCCCTAGCCATTCAGATTTGTATCTGAGCCCAGACAGACGGGAGGAGGAAGAAGCGAGAGTGAGATGGGTGATCGATTGTAAACACCGCTGCGTTTGTAATCGATCACCCAGCTACATATATATATATATATATATATATGTGTGTGTGTGTGTGTGTATGTATGTTTATATATGCATGTAAATATATATATATATAAAAAAAAAAAAAAAACATATATCATGCTCAGATGCTTCTTATGGTCAGAATGATGGCTGGGCCCATAGTGATTATTTTTCTGTCAGCCCACTTTTCCGGTTTTTCTGAGCATGTAGTTAGTCAGGAGGTCCAGTATGGCCGCTCGGGTGCCTCCTCCTTTCTGGAGCAAGGCGTAGAGATGGCTGGACTCGAGGAGGAAGAAGCAGGTTTTAAAGTAGGTGATCGATCACATACACCAGTAGTGTCGGTAATTGATTCCCTCTCGTTGCGAGGGCGACTTCACATCTGCCCTTGTCCCTTCTTCCTCCGCCTCCTGGGTTTTGGATGTAATCAGAAAAAGTAAGGTTTTTTTTTGGGCAAACTGAAGTTTGATAGGTTAGCTAGAACGATATATTGTGCAGGCCACAAAATGGCCGCCTCTTAGCCACCTATTGTTTAGAGTAGCTTCTCATCTGCTGTTTGCTAGAGTAGTTTGAGTTAGCACTCGTCACTTCAGTTAGTAATCTATGTTTAGGTCGGCCTTAATCGGCCGACTGACAATATATGCTTGTGAGCTTCGCTTTCTTTCTCTTATCCATGACATTTGGAGATGAAGCCCAGGCTTTACTAGGTGTGTGGCTCTGTAGGCCCGCAGCGTAGCAGCCAGGCTAGAGCTAGGTTAGGTGTGTTTGTTAACTACCCTATGTATGACTATCCCTTGTAAGGTTGTATAGTTCCTAGTTTTGGCCTCCTCCTGAGGGAGTTGTTAGGCTGTATGCCCATTTCCCCTTGTTCATGTAGGTGCAATTGGTTGAGTTTAACATCTAAGGTTGTAGACAGTTATTAGCCTCCCTGGTGCTGTTTTTCTCAGGTGGTAGGCCCTTATCTTTGCGTAGATAAGTTATGCAGTGTATGCTAGGCCCCACTTTCTAGAACTTCATTCATGCTATGAATTTGTCTTTCCCCTGAGCCACTTGATTTAACATTCAAGTTTGAGTTGACGGTGCTAGCTTTTTAGCCTCCATCCTCTAGGGCTCAGCACAGATTTGTTAAATCTGTTGAGTTTGGTGAGAGCATTTATCCTCCTTAGGATGGCATGTATTTCAAAACATTGTGTTTGCTTTGAGTTCTAGCCTTTTGCCCTACATTTGTTTATGTGAGCTTCACTCTAGTGCTACCACAAGTTAGCACCTGTTCTCATAATAGTAGGCTTGTGAAATCAGCCTTTATTTAAGAGCATGGTGACTATTATACTCCCCAGTTAGGGTTTATTGTGTGTCACTGAGTGCATCACCTGCTGGATTGCATACTCAGAGTAGTGTTAGAACTGCTTTCGCAGTCTGGTTTCTATTAGCTCTCTTTGGTGATCTTTACAGCAGCTATATTGTATATAACTTTGGAGTTGTAGGCTCTAATGTTTTTAGTCTCCTTCTAGTTTAGCAGCTTGTGTTTCTCAAGTGCTGTTGTTATGTGATCATGAGTTTGCTCACATAATTTTACACTGCCACAGGTTTTATGCTCGTGTCTGTTTGAGGTAGTAGGCCTTGGTAGGCCTCCCTTAGACCACGTTGGCATTTATTGGTTCCCTGTAGTCACTTTTATTAGGGTACATTGCCTGTTGGAATGTGTAGACTGTAGCTCAGGTTGTAGTTAGCTTCCCACAACTGGTGTTGGGTTAGAGCTGGTTCCCTTTGAGCTAACAGGCCTCCTTTTTAGTTTACATGTTGGCACAGTGAAGTGAAGTGAAGTGAAGTGAAGTGAAGTGACATGTGGCCAAGTATGGTGACCCATACTCGGAATTTGTGCTCTGCATTTAACCCATCCAAGTGCACACACACAGCACTGAACACACACACCGTGAACACACCATTGCTGCGGCGCCCGGTGAGCAATTGGGGGTACGGTGCCTTGCTCAAGGGTCTCACCTCAGTCATGGTATTAAGGATGGGGAGAGCGCTGGACATTCACTCCCCTCACCAACAATCCCTGCCGGACCTGAGACTCAAACCCATGACCTTTGGGTTACAAGTCCGACTCTCTATCCATTAGGCCACGACTGCCCCCAAAACCAGGGGAGAGCACGAATGCAGTTCCCCACTACCATAAATTATGCAGTCAAGATTCCCACATTTGGGGAATTTGCAGGGGTCAGCACAACTGGAGTGCAATGGCCGAGCCTCGCCCTGGGTGAACCACCTTCCTGATCATGGTGTCTCCCCTGCCAGGTAAGTAATATGATCAAACAAGCTATATGATAACACGAGCTGAACGCCACGTGTTGCTGAACTCAAAGGCCCCATGAGGCCTCCTTTTTAGCGGACATGTTGGCACGATGCTTGTGAAATTGGTCCATTACCACCATTGGCCACACCCCACCTCTGCTAAGAGTAGGCCTTAGTTCAGGCCTCTCGTAGAGTATGGTGGCGGAGTATGCACTAGGGCTGCACGATTAATTGCACGAGATTGTCATGCGTGTCTCATCAGTAAAGCCGGTTCTGTGATTAGCGGTAAATGTCCATCACCTGCTTTCAAATGGAGCGGCACTTAATATACAGAGCCGTAGTTCGCGGACAAGCTACGCAATATCGTGTTCATAATCGCAGATGAATCGCTTTCGATTACGAACGCGATATTGCGTAGCTTGTCCGCGAACTACGGCTCTGTATATTAAGTGCCACTCCATTTGAAAGCAGGTGATGGACATTTACCGCTAATCACAGAACCGGCTTTACTGACGAGACACGCATGACAAAAGCATGCGATTAATCGTGCAGCCCTAGTATGCACTCCTTCTGTTTTAGTATGATATGTGGTTTTTCACTGAGTGCATGGCCTGCTGGCTGGTATGGTCATGGTCGCCACTAGCTGATGTCACGTGTTTGCAAGGGTAGGCCCTCTGGGCCTCCTGTGTACTGCGTTGGAGTTCAGTTGTGTACTCCTCTCACTTTGAGAGTAAAAGGTGCTTTTACTGAGTACGTTACTAAGTGGTTGACCTCTCAGGGTGAGTTTTGTGGTAAAACCTAACTGAGGTTTGGTTTTTCTACATCAGCTTCCTTGAGTTTGGGTTTAACTCTAGTTGAGCTAAATAGCTACCTAGTATTTAGGTTGGTTCTATTTCTTCCTCCTAGAACCCTAATGGCCACTAGACTATCGCCGTATGTTTTAAAGGTATCAGGCCCTCTGGGCCACCTTTTGAACATTCTGGTGTATGTAATAGTGTACTCCTCTCACTGAGAGAGTTACAAGTGTTTTACTGAGGACATTTCTGGTTGTCCAGGACCCCAGGTGATAATTTAACCTCCTTATGGTTTGGTTATTTGTCCTTCCTGGTGCTTGAAACACTGCCTCGAGCTGACGCCACATGTCTGCTGGGGTCATAGGCCCGTCTTTGGGGCCTTCCTTAGTGCGTGATGGCATATGTTGTACTCCTTTTGCTTTAAAAAGTAAAAAGGCTCTTTTACCGAGATTGTGACAAAGTACTCTATCATATGTGAGTCTTACTCCACATAGAACTACTATCATGATGTAGGCCCCATCTGGCCTCCATGATTATGTGCCCACAGTATGGTCTACCTGTTAGGTTTAGCTCTGTACTTGCCTGCTAGGGTTGTGTGTGTAATAGTGCTTAGCTCCTTAAGCTGATCATTGGTCGAAGGCTTCCATGAGGCCTCCCGTTGAGGATCAGCCCTAGGCTGGTTTGTGCTCCCCTGTATCAGGGTTCCCTAGTGCACAGCCTCCTCAGTGCAAATAATCAGGCGCTGAGTAGATCCTAAGATGAGCGGGTTATATTCCCCTCAATACGAGGGTTTTAGCACTCAGCTGAGTTCTGCTCTCCAGGATGCCTGTCTCTACATGGCCACTTGACTTACGCTGTATGTTTTGTATTACTGAGTACATTTCTGGTTGGCCAGGGCCCCAGGTGATAATTTAACCTCCTTATAGTTCGGTTATTTGTCCTTCCTGGTGCTTGAAACACTGCCACGAGCTGACGCCACGTGTCTGCTGAGGTCACAGGCCCGTCTTTGGGGCGTGATGGCGTATGTTGTACTCCTCTTGCTTTAAAGAGTAAAAAGGTTATTTTTACAGAGTGCCGATTGTGTTAGGTGGACTGTTATGTGGGCACTTTACAGTCTCATTTTGCTGTCATGAAGTCATGACAGCAAAGTCATGTTTCTTGCTTCCAGCAAGATAGGTGTTCAAGGTGGGCTTCGCAGGCCACCATTGAATGTCCTACTGTTGTGACAAAGTACTTTAGCTTATGTGAGTCTTACTCCACATAGAACTACTATCATGATGTAGGCCTCTTCTGGCCTCCATGGTTATGTGCCCACGGTATGGTCTACCTGTTATGTCGAGCTTTGTACTTCCCTGCTAGGGTTGTCTGTGTAATAGTGCTTAGCTCCCTAAGCTGATCATTGGTGAAGGCTTCCATGGGGCCTCCCATTAAGGATCAGCCCCAGGCTGGTTTGTGCTCCCCTGTATCAGGGTTCCCTAGCGCACAGCCTCCTCAGTGCAAATAATCAGGCGCTGAGTAGATCCTAGGGTGAGCGGATTATACTCCCCTCAATACGAGGGTTTATAGCACTCAGCTGAGTTCTGCTCTTCAAGATGCCCGCCACTACACATGGGCTTGAGTTGCTTACTGCCCCTCTCGCAGTCGCTCTTACTTGCTCTCTTCTCTGAAGAATGCATTAATGAGATTCTGTATTCAGACAGCGTTGGCCAAGACTAAGTTTGTCCTTCATCAGACCAGGTCAGCCTCCCTGGTGGCATTGGGGTGACTTCGTTCCCCTCTAGTGGCTGGCCGGGGCTCCTTTCGGTTCCTTGGCCACATTCCCTTTAAGAAGCCTTGAGCGGCCTGGTAGACTTTCTACGGAAGGCCTCTTTAAGGCTCAGCTTGGGCTGTTGGCCGTAGGGAATGCTGTCACTGACAGCCTTTGTGTGACCCAAGGGTGAGTTGCTATCTGGTGTTTCATTCGAAACTGCTTGACATTTGTCTAGCCATCTTTTGGCATGCACTCTCCTTAAGCATGGCGGCGTGGCTATATCGTTCCCCAAAGCGTTTCAAATGCAGAGTTAAATTTCCCTTCGAAAGGGAACGTCTCAGGTTAAGTATATAACAATAGTTCCCTGAGAACAGGGAACGAGACTCTGCGTTGCCCTGTCATGCTTCGGGTCCCTCAAGACGATAAGGTACTGACTGGTTCTCTAGGCGCTCCTTATATACTTCTGGGTCGCGCTATGATGACGTCATAGGCCGTCGCCGGCCAATATGATTGGAGTTGTTTGATACTTGACTTTTAGACATTGGCTAAAGTGTGACGTTTCCCAAAGCATTTCAAACGCAGAGTCTCGTTCCCTGTTCTCAGGGAACTATGGTTACATACGTAACCTGAGACGTTTTTATTTCTAAGTTGTAATGATGGAAGACTCAGGCAGGGGATCCAAATGCAGCGTTTTATTAAAAGTGAGCATGGTCATACAAGCAGGGTCAAACAGGAACAAATAGGAGCAATAAGGAACAGGCAGAGTCGTAGTCTGGGTACAGGCAAAGGATCAAGGCAGGCAGCAATGGGTCGTAAAACAGGAATCAGGCAGAAACAGTAACAAACAGGCAGACAGGGAAATAACGCTTAGAATTGTACACAGAGGCAACAAGACTTCACCATCAGGTGAAGAGTGTGTGAGTCTTTTATAGTCCAGGTAATGCGTGGCAGCTGGGTGTGGTGATTAGTGTAGTGATTGGTGGAGTGAGTGCAGGTGATTGGCAGAGAGGATTATGGGGAATGTAGTCCGGGAAGTGACAGGAGCAGACGGTGATCGTGACATAAGTGATCAAATTAGGTATATTTACATCATAAGCAGAAATGCAAGGGGGCAAATAATTTATTTATTTCTCAAAAAACTGAGTTTTACTTTCTAAATGAACAAATTAGGTATACATGTTTTCACACATGATCATTGGATGTAGGTAATCGGTAAATGAGTGTGGCAGTTAAATGTCAGTGTGAAACACAAGAGCTGTTAATTTTGAATGATGTTTCTAATGTAGAGAGTTGTGTTTAGTGTTTTGCAAAAAGTTTGTTTTACAATTGCAAACTGAGTGTAATGCAAATAATGTGCTTGCAGTTTTGCAGACTTGGTCTGAAGATTAGGTGTATGAGAAAATGGTTTCACTGAGTTGGCCTCAAGTACAACTTTTAGTGTGTAAGCAATTAAAAAAAAACTGTAACTGTTGTGCCAAGCTGAAAGTTGGTAAGGAGAATTGAGACGTTTTAATAAGTGAATTAAGTATTAAGAAATGTGTCCTAATATTTTAAGAATTTTATCAATTTAATTATTCATTAATTAATCATGAAGGCTGCACAGCATCTGTGATGAGTTCTGTGTTGAAAGTAGACAGAGAGGCATGTCCTTTGGAGGATGGAAGCCAACGGCTCATCTGAATGGGTGGGCTGCACATCCAGCCCACAGAAGCTTACAAGAACATGCATGCATGGATGTCTAATAGTAGTTTTCTGCTCACTGAACATACACTGCTCTGTCATGGCACTATGTCTAATGCAAAAGCAATAGTGGGGCACTCCCTCTAGACAACTGCCTTTCTACTGCAGAGCTGTGATAAGCAGAACAAATTAAAACAATTATATAACACAGAAAGATATTAAGGTTTGCCTCTCTCTTTCTGGATTCATAATGGTCTGAAAAATAATTTATATTGTTTGACTTACAGGTTTATACAGGGCCTTAAGAAAGTATTTACTCATAGTTACAGTTTTTTACAATTTCTAACAAGCATTTACCAATACTTAAAGTACTTTTTCTAAACTCTTAACACAGCAACACACCTACATCACATAATTAGCCAAATAGTTAATTTTCTGCCCCAAAACATATTTCAAAATGCTAAAATCCTTTTCCTTATGGAACCCCTAAGAGGCCATAGATTATAATTATTTTTCTTTCTTGTTTTCTTGTGATCATGAGATAACAAAAGTTGTTTTCTCGTGATCACGACTTCATTTTCTCATGATCTCGAGATAACAACTTTTGATCATGACTTCGTTTTTTACAACTGCTAACAAGCATTTATCAAGTACTTTTTCTAAACTCTGCGAGCCTCTGCGAGCTGGTGTGGGTGTGACAGCACGGACAGTGGTGGTTGCGATGTCACGAGAGAGTGAGACAAAAACAGCTGTTTACACGGCTCTCCCGAGTGTACGCCTTCAATGAGTCTGCTGTTACAGTTTATTTTTTACAATTGCTAACAAGTGTTTACCAATACTTAAAGTACTTTTTCTAAACTCTTAACACAGCAACACATCTACATCACACAATTAGCCAAATAGTTAATTTTCTGTTCAAAACATATTTCATTAAATACAAACTCTACATTTCAAAATGCTAAAAACCTTTTTCTACATACTAACTCTATCTAAACACATCAAACATGATTCAAAATCCAGTCGTTCTGTCAAAACACTAGCACTAGTTTTCTATCCAACATGAACATATAGTCAATCACAGCGCAATGACTGTCAAAATACTAACAGTTTATGGCATTACGAAAACTGCATTACCTATGTTTCAGTTCTACATGTAAGTCATTCCGCAGGGAAGGAGACCAGATGCCTTTTTTTGAATGGATGTCAATGGATGAGAGGCTTCACTATGCTGATTAAAAAGCTTTTGTGGGGAAATAGCTAATAATTTAATTAATCGACAGCCTGTTCACTAATCTTCAGCATGTTTTACACTAAATACTTTCGCTGGGAACTATATGTAGTTACATGTTTTAACACTCACAGGTCGAGAAACGCGCTGGCACGTTTTGCTGGATTTTTTTCATATTGCAGCAAAATCAACATAAAAAAGATCTCTGTTATTTTTTTGTCACAGAGACAGAAGTAATATATCAATTGAAACTATAGAATATCTTCTTTTATTTGTGTACACTCACAGTAAAAACTAAGTGTTGTGCTTTTTGCAAAATAAAGAAAACTAACATGATGTGTGACCTGTCATGTCTCTCAGAATGAAGTCCATTCTGATACTCCCTCAGAAAGTGAACTGTAACTTAGTGAATACTTATCACACAAAAATGAGACATATGTCTAAAGAAACATTGAAATGTTAGGTTTTAAATCATGTAAGTCAAATTGAAAACTAATATTGTCTGTTTATGTAATCTGTTTGAAAACAGAGAGATGTCAGTCGTTTGCAACTCAGCTCATTATCCACTAATGTCATGATGCCCATGAAGCGCACGCTCTATTCAGACGCAAATTCTGAGGCAATTAGTGCAACAGGGAGTGAACACCTGCATTAGCTCAGAAAAACGCATCAAGCTTAGTCAGTTTCATATACTTTTCATCGTTTTGAGATGCGGTGAGGAATAATTCTAAAAGGATTTACATCAGAGAAAGAGCGTGGATTCAATGGATTCAATTCCATTTCGAGGATCAACTTGATGAAGAAGAGGATTGTGAAAGGTATGTTTTTTATCCCTAAATTTTTTATTCTAATTGCGATATAGACTCGTATCTGTCAATATTAAGCTGCAAAAAGACTGTTTAAATACGAATCCTGCATGTTCTGTGTCTCTGTGTGAATGATTATTGGCTTTTCCTAAAAAATATTGCTATACTGAGATGAGTGAAATTGACTGAACTATGTAATAAATACTGAAATAAAACGTGTTAGCAACATATTAAACTGCACATTAACATTTATAGGCTCTATAATATAACAAAGATACATAAAATGTCATAGCAATATGAATGTTTAGACAATATTTATTTTGGCCTGTTTTAGACAGATTATGAAGGGTTTTCTGTAAAATAGCCTATATAGTGCCATATCAGTGAAGATTTTGTTCGCAATGAAAGATGAAAGCTTTGCATCACAGAAATAAATTATATTTTAAAGTATATACCATAGGAAACCATTATTTTGAATTGTAATAGTATTTCACAGTATTGCTGTTTTTTCTGTATTTTTTATCAAATAAATGCAGGCTTGATGAGCATGAGACTTTTTTCAAAAACATTAAAAATAGTAATGTGTCAAATCTTTTGACTGGTACTGTAATTAAAAATATAATAGGCCTATACAAAATTTTCTTCACATGATGTGCAATAATACCTGCATGCATGAGATCACAAAAATTATGTTTTCTGATAAGAGTGGACATAATACAATAGCTGATATGATCCTGTTATCAGCATGCTCACAGAGGGTTTTTTTTCTTTTATCTCACAGATTTGAGAATCATAATGACCAGATATTGGCACACATTGGACTGCATGAATATGATACTGAGATCACTGACTGGAAGCAGGAAAGTTTTTTTTCTTCTTCTTCTTTTTTTTTTTCTCCAGTGCAGCAACACTAAATGCCAGGTATGTGATGTTCACATATATCTTTGAAAATAATTTATTTCCAGGTATAACTGTGTACTCAAAATGTGTCTTTGATTCTCATTTATAGAGTTAACTATATTTTAAATAAAAAAAAAATAAAAAAAAAGATATTTGTATTGTCATTGCATTTTTTCTAAGTTCACTCAGTCACATTCCTAACTGAATGGTTCATTATGTGGCTCATTATGGACAGGGTCTTAATCTCCTCAGGTGTGAATCACAGCATTATTCATGAAGATTCACGCTTCTTCGCATACGGTCTGTGTAAACAAAAGGTGTCTTAGAAATTTAAAATCAATACAATGTTTTATGTGTCCGAGTAGGCAGGATAATTTCCACATTATTTTAAAGAAAAAACTCTAGACTAAAATATAGTTCACAGAAGTCTAGTGAAAAAATATTTAGTGTGTATTTTGAGGCCTTATTTCAGTGACTTGTTTTAGTTTTTTCAAAAACCACGCATATACGTAATTCTCTCAAAAATACAAATATGTACATACTTGTTGCTCACATATTATTGTAGCCTAGTTCCCATTCAGTCGGTCACGTTCGACGTACGTCGGACAGACCAACGAATAGGAATCTCGCTAGAGAGGCCAATCTACTTCGAGTGTAACTAAAACGAGCCAATGCACATTGGCATGCAATCATATGCATCAGCTGCTCGCCTGGCAGCGCGGGTATATAATGAGCAGCAGGTGCGTTGCATCTTCAGCTTTTCGCTTCGGAGCCGAACGGTGTTTGTTCCTGTTCTCTGCAAGCGAGTGTCTGCTAGAAGACGAGTCAAGCTTTTTGGTTGAACTTCTCTTTTTTTCCGAGTGCAGGCGAACAGCACAGCAGCGGGGTCAAAGTCCTCTCTTTTTCTGTTTTTGTTTCGTTTGCCGTTTTTGAGCAAATAGCTGTTTTGACAGCGTCGGAAGGCTGTTCTCACGGCCGGTACGGTGCGCTTTTGAGCACTGAAAAGCCGTTTTTACGGCTGGTAAGAGTGAGCGCCTTCAAAGAGAGAGAGAGAGCACACGACAGGCTGCACACAATCCCTGTCTGTGTTGCGGCGGCCGTTCCCCTGCGTGCTTCAGCACTTTTAAAAGAGTAAAGTCCCTGAAAGAGCTTACACATGTAGATTTGCGTCTTTTTAAAGATGACATCCTACTTGTGTTTCTGGATGCGGTCGTTCCTGTCCTCACTGACGGCCACGATCACTGTTTCACATGTCTGGGCGCGTGTTGAAATGATGTTCGTGGGTGTTTCATGTTTTCATATGAGAACATGATCACGTCGACACGCCGGTCGTGACTCTTCTTTCTCCGGGAAGCTTGAGTCCCCTCTGTTGTTGGCCAGCTGCCGCTTGTGTGTAAAAGCACAGCCGCGGGTCTGCCCGACACTCTGGGAAGACCGTGGAGATCAGCGAGAGCAAACCTCTCGCTCCTCTGCGTGTCGTGTGCCGTCGAGCTGCCGGGCTGCAGCGCGGGTTGTCACGGCAACCCAGCGCTCGCTCGGCGCTCTAGATGCGCGGTTCCCTTGCATAATCTCCATTGTAGCGCCCTCTCTGGTGCACCAGAAGAGGTCTACTTTGCTGATATGGCTTGGGTGACATGAGGTTGAGGGGTTCCTTCGGGGATCCAACCCCCTAGGGCCCCTCCCTCTCTAGCGCATTGCAAGCTGTGCAGTTTCTGGATTGGATTGCTGGTCCTTCTCATAGGGGAACCTAGCATTTCATTCAGAGCTCCAGCTGAGGGACAGACGTCGATTGCAGCATCGGAGAGAGTGCTGTTATGCTCTGGAAATGAGGGTGACGCTGCCCACTGTAATGGTGTGTGCTTATGCTGACTCAGATTCGGAGTTTACAGCCATGCTTTCCTGGGTCTTCCAGATGTGCATGGAAAACTTGGCAGTATGGGGGTATGTTGGTGCCATAAATATGGAATGCCAAAAGTGCCAAAATCTGCATAAGTTTTTCCTCTCTCACTACCCTCTTGGTTGGGGTGGCTGTACACAGACCACACCCACCCTGCATGTGAGGCCAAGGCACTCTTTTTGCATGAGGGTAGTTCTGTGCTGGGGTTGAGCTGCGCTTGTTGACTAACCGTGATCAAAGTCACAGCGCAGGCCCTCAGCCAGACGATGTCCACCTCAGTGGTCCAGAAGTGCCCCCTGGCTTACCTTGTGAGGTGCGAGAGGTTGTCAAGCTAAATGCTTTCTCAATGCTCCCATCTTACGAGGTGGCCTTTTCGGTGACACTGTCGAGGACTGAGCCCAGCGGTTCTCCTCAGTTAGTAGCGGATGGGGGAGCTTCCCATGACAAACCATTGAGTTCCTCTTGGGCCGCCCCTCGGTCTGCTCGTCGCCAAGGGTGTCGTCCCCTGCAAGAAACTCTGGCCCAGCAGGCTCTGCTGTGTCAATTGCGGGGAGATGACGCCTCCCGTCTCTGCAGCTGTTTAAGTGGTTGGTGAGAATCACCCCTGAGACGGGCGACCCAGAGATGGGTGGGGCTGCTCTTCCACCCCTGGAGGAGGGCCGGGTGGTAAATCCTTTTATTGGGTTTGTTTCTGTTCCGCCACTGACCCAAGAGGCAGTGGTACCCAAAATTAAAACAGCAGTTCCTCCATTTCCAGGTCTGAAGATGGGTTGGAGAGCAGTGGGAGGAGAAAAACCTCACCACTCTCATCCCCCTCTTCTGTCGCCAGCAGACAGCAGCGAGCAGCGGGCAGCCAAAGCCAAAGCCTCGACTGCTCCCTCTGTCCATCCGTGGAACCAGGTAAGTGTTGCCTAGCACACTGTGACGCCGCTTCGGGCCGCCTCACAAAGAGAGCCCCCCGAGCCGCGTCCCTGTGTTCCACCTCGCTGCCCCGCTGCGGGTACGCCGGTGGTCTCTTTGGTCCCGCTTGTACGGTCTCTGCGAACCTGGTTAGCGCTCCCCAGTCCGTCTCGCTGGCTCATTCGGACCATCAGGCTCGGCTATGCGATTCAGTTCGCCCGGCATCCCCCCAAGTTCAGGGACGTCCTCTTCACTACAGTGAAAGATGTCGTTGCCCCTGTCTTGCGTGCGGAGATCGCAGTCCTACTGGCGGAGGACGCGATGGAGCCGGCCCCTCCAGCCGATATGAGGTCAGGGTTCTACAGTCCCTACTTCATTGTACCCAAAAAGAGCGGTGGGTTACGACCGATCTTGGATCTGCGAGTTTTGAATCGGAGCTTGTACAAGCTACCGTTCAAAATGCTGACGCAGAAGCGCATTTTTGAGTGCATACGTCCCCGAGATTGGTTTGCAGCGATCGACCTGAAGGACGCGTACTTCCATGTCTCGTTTCTTCCGCGACACAGGCCATTCCTGCGCTTTGCGTTCGAAGGTCGAGCATATCAGTACAGAGTCCTACCCTTCGGGCTGGCCCTGTCTCCCCGCGTCTTTACGAAAGTCGTAGGGGGAGCCCTTGTTCCCATGAGAGAACAGGGTGTTCGCATTCTCAACTACCTCGACGACTGGCTCATTCTAGCACAGTCCTGGGGTTAGTTGTGCGAACACAAGGATTTGGTGCTCAGACACCTCAGCCAGTTGGGTCTTCAGGTCAACTGGGAAAAGAGCAAACTCTCCCCTGTGCAGAGGATCTCTTTTCTCGGTATGGAGCTGGATTCGGTCGAACAGATAGCACGCCTCACAGAGGAACGTGCTCAGTCGGTGTTGAACTGCCTGAATACGTTCAATGGCAGGACAGCGGTCCCACTGAAATTCTTTCAGAGGCTCCTGAGGCATATGGCGGCCACGGCGGCAGTAACCCCGCTTGGTCTGCTTCATATGAGACTGCTTCAACACTGGCTTCACGGCCGAGTCCCGAGATGGGCGTGGCAACGCGGCACGTTCCGGGTGCTAATCACTCAGGAGTGCCGCCAAGCCTTCAGTCCGTGGTCGGACCCTTTGTTTCTCCGGGCAGGAGTGCCCCTAGAACAAGTGTCCCGGCATGCTGTGGTATTCACAGATGCTCCTGCCACCGGCTGGGGTGCCACGTACAACGGGCATGCAGTGTCAGGGGTTTGGACGGGACCCCATCTGCATTGGCACATCAATTGCCTCGAGTTGCTAGCAGTACGTCTTGCTCTGAGCCGCCTCAAAGGGCCGCTACGGGGCAAGCATGTACTGGTCCGTACGGACAACACTGCGACCGTTGCGTACATCAACCATCAAGGTGGTCTACGCTCCCGTCGCATGTCGCAACTCGCCCGCCATCTCCTCCTCTGGAGTCAGAAGCGTCTGAGGTCGCTTCATGCCATTCTTGTCCCTGGTGTGCTCAGCCATGTGGCCGACGAGCTATCACGAGCTGAGCTGCCAGGAGAGTGACGACTCCACCCCCAGGTGGTCCAGCTGATCTGGAGAGAGTTTGGAGAGGCTCAGGTAGACCTGTTTGCCTCACCGGAAACCTCCCACTGCCAGTTGTTTTACCCCCTGTCCGAGGGAACACTCGGGACAGATGCACTGGCACTCAGCTGGCCCCGGGGCCTTCGCAAATATGCGTTTCCCCCAGTGAGCCTACTTGCACAGACCCTGTGCAAAGTCAGGGAGGACGAGGAGCAGGTCCTCTTAGTTGCGCCCTATTGGCCCGACCAGACCTGGTTCCCAGAACTTTCACTCCTTGCGACAGCCCTCCCTGGCCCATTCCTCTGAGGAAGGACCTTCTTCTCAGAGACGGGGCACTCTTTGGCACCCGCATCCAGACCTCTGGAAACTCCATGTCTGGTCCCTGGATGGGACGCGGAGGTTCTAGGTGACTTACCCCCTGAGGTACTTAACACCATCACTTCGGCACTTGCACTGTCTACAAGACGTGCTTACGCCTCAAAGTGGAACCTGTTCGTCGAGTGGTGCTCTTCTCGCCGAGAAGACCCCCGAGGATGCTCGATCGGAGTCGTGCTTTCCTTCTTGCAGCAAGGGTTGGAGCGTAGGCTGTCCCCCTTCACCCTCAAAGTCCATACTGCTGCTATCTCCGCTTACCACGACCACATAGATGGCAAATCTGTTGGTCAGCACGACCTGGTCATCAGGTTCCTTAGGGGGGCGAGACGGTTAAATCCTCCTTGTCCCCCCCTCCATACCCTCTTGGGACCTCACTCTGGTGCTAAGAGTAATTCAGATTCCTCCCTTTGAGCCTTTGCAATCGGCAGACTTAAAGATTCTGTCTATGAAGACTTTGCTGCTGGTTGCATTGGCCTCCATCAAGAGGGTAGGGGACCTGCAGTCATTTTCGGTTGACGTATCGTGCCTGGAGTTCGGGCCGGGTGATAGCCACGTGGTACTAAGACCCCGGCCTGGCTATGTGCCCAAGGTTCCTACCACTCCCTTCAGGGACCAGGTGGTGAGCCTGCAAGTGCTGCCCTCGGAGGAGGCAGACCCAGCCCTGGCTTTGCTCTGTCCAGTTCGTGCTTTACGACAGTACATAGACAGAACCCAAAGCCTCAGGACCTCAGACCAGCTCTTTGTCTGTTATGGAGGCCAGCAGAAGGGAAAGGCTGTCTCCAAGCAGAGGATGGCCCACTGGATAGTGGATGCCATCGCCCTGGCTTACCAAGCCACAGGTCAGAGGCACGGAGAGGCCCCGGCACGGAGAGGCCCCGGCTTAGTGTCGGCTTGCTGCACTACATGCGCTTCTTTTCTCCAGAGAGTCCCTACAAGGCAGACCCTGTCGAGTCCTCCGATATCCCTTCGGCAGCCGACGTGGTGGAGCGTCTGGCGCCAGGCCTATACTCCGTTGTATCCTTGAGAACCGGGTTTAGGCTGGGTTCCATATGTGTGACCCTACGGGGATCCCATATGGTTGGTTCCACGGTTGCTCCTAAACGAAGCCCGTGTCTTTCCTTCTGGCAGAACCTACCCTTCATCGGGTTGGAGTCACCCCAGCTCTTCCATATGTAGCACAGCCCTACAGGGTTAGTCCATATGTACTTCTCCACATAACTCCTTCGGGGAAGGATGTGGCTTCCGCAGCGTTCCTTTCCCAGCGAAAGGGTATGCTTTCCCAGCGTTATCCAATAGTCTCACTGAATGGGTTTTGGGGAACAGCAGTGATCGACTCTCTCTGTGTTAGCCCTGTCCCACCATCCTCAGGCAAGGGGGTTCAGGTGGCTTACAACAGAGCGCTGGAAGGGGGCAGCTCCTGTGGCGCTTTGGTAGGGATTCCTATTCGTCGGTCTGTCCGACGTATGTCGAACGTGACCGACTGAATGGGAACGTCTCGGTTACAAAGGTAACCCTCGTTCCCTGAAGGAGGGAACGGAGACGTACGTCCCGTCGCCACAGTCGCTGTACCCCGCTGATGCTGCTGCCTATCCGGTTCGGCTCCTCAGCGAAAACCTGAAGATGCAACGCACCTGCTGCTCATTATATACCCGCGCTGCGAGGCGAGCAGCTGATGCATATGATTGCATGCCAATGTGCATTGGCTCGTTTTAGTTACACTCGAAGTAGATTGGCCTCTCTAGCGAGATTCCTATTCGTCGGTCTGTCCGACGTACGTCTCCGTTCCCTCCTTCAGGGAACGAGGGTTACCTTTGTAACCGAGACGTTTCTGCTGAATACAGTGTAATAAGACTTTTGTCATTAATATGTTTATAAACAACTGAAAAAAGCACAAATGTCAGGGCATGTCAAAACTACACCAGGTCCCCAAATCAGCTTCAGACTCCAGTGTGTTAAGTTGCTGCACTCATTCAGTAAGTGTTTTACCATGCTGAATGGTAAAACCAAATTAGCAAGTTGGCATGCTATTGTTTGCAAATTAGCAAGTTGACATTTTCTGAATTGTCTTATTAGGGTTTACAATTAAGTAAATAACTCATTTGATTTGGAAGACTTCAAAATAAAAACGTTAATTAACTAAATATTTTATGTTAATTGCTATCAAAGTGTATGATTTTGCTAACTCAGTACCTCAAGTTAGGAGCAATTATCATGCATGAGTACTACAAACTCAAAACTTAAAGTGCATATTGCAGGTTAAATTTTTTTTCGAGATGAATATATAACCTTGTTCGAAAATACCATATGAAAAGGTACTGCAGGATTTAAAAATGTTTTGCAGGACATAAGGGCATGAATTTATTAGATAAAGTGACAGTCTCTGTAAAAAATGTTTTTTGTTTTTTTTCAGTGTTGCGTCATTTTACGTCACGAGAGGGAGTCGTTCGCTGAGCTCTGTGTTGACTCAGTGCAGAGTAGATTGGTATTCAGTAACAGCAGTCATGAATCATTGTGTTTTCGGTAGTTTTTGCATTCTATTTATCATTGTCATGGTAAATTATTGGGTTTGTGGAGTTTGCACAAACTCCAGCCTGTCAGGACATCAAGTCCAGAGGTTTACTAACTAGTAAATGGACGGTGCTATCTTCTGTGCTGGGGTGTGTTTTGTTCAGGTGAAGAGATGGGACTTCACTTTGCATCTGTTTCAAAAACGCGTTCATTTTAGACCAGAGGATTATCATCCCGGCGATATGATGGAGTTCAACAATGTAATACTACTGTAAATGATGATATTAAATGAATAAACTTACACACATGATGCTTCTTCACCGTTTTTACTTGAATCAATTTCAACACTGATAAATACAAAATATAATGCATACAGTCTCACACTCACAATTTATTTGAATTATGTGCTGGTAATGTAAATACTCCAATTTCATTAATGCCATCTATGTACACTCAAGTTCACTCAACTACATACTCACAACGTCATATGCATCCTCACACCATCAGTGAATGGGCACGGAATAAAATCATAACACAGAATTAAAGCTGCAAGCAGCGTTGAGAGGGCCCTCGCACCCGGGCTCACCGCCACCCGTTGGCCTCAGGAAAACAGTGAACAGTGGGCGTCATGCATTTAAGTGAGTGAATACAGGAGAATTATGCCAAAGTCATTTCGAAATGGCACACTTCCTGCGGCCAACAGGTGGCGCTTTTACCGTAACTGAATTTTTCCATGTTGATGTCTTCAGGCCAGGACTATCATTGAACACGTGAAGTTTGAAGCAGATCGGACGTTGTATGCCTGAGTTACAACAACTTCCTGTTTCTTTCGTGGCGTTAATCGCATACATTAGCACTCAGCCAAGTGTTGCATGATTTAACGTGTTTCTAGCATGTCTGGTACTTCGTGGCATGATGAAATGTGAATCTGGTAGTGAATTACAGTATAAAGCATGCCACTTCCTGTTGCCAGCAGGTGGCGCTATGACTAACTGAATATTATCATATAGACGTCTTAAGGCTAGGACTCTTATCACACATGTGAAGTTTGGAGCAGATCGGACATAGTATGCCTGAGTTACAACAGTTTCCTCTTTCATGGCGAAACATCAGACTTTGTCAGGCCGCCACGGACACGCCCTTCACCGAAAACTCAAGATCTTTGATATTTATCATCGCTAAGGTCTTAAGATTAGACTGACAACATACGATGTTGATCTGGTTAAATCTCTATGAGGAGTTAATCACAGTGTAAAACATGTAATTTCCTGTTGCCCCCAGGTGGCGCTATGACTGTAACTGAATATTGTTATGAAGATGTCTTCAGGTCAGGACTCTAATAAAGCATGTGAAGTTTGGGGCAGATCCGACATTGTTTGTCTGAGTTACAACAACTTCCTGTTTCATGGCGAAAACATCAAACTTTGTCAGGCTGCCACGGACACGCCCTTTGGTGAAAACTCTAGATCTTCGCAATTTAACGTCACAAAGGCCTTTAGATTAGACTGACCAAAAATGACATTGATCTGATTAAATCTCTAGGAGGAGTTCGTTAAAGTACAACGTCTGGAAAATGCAAAGAACGGTGAATTAATTCAAAATATCTGACTTCCTGTTTGGTTTCGGATTTCGCTCCAAGAGAATTTTTTGTAGGTACTGGGCTGATAAATGTGTGTACCGAATTTCAAACCCCTAGTGTTATGTAGCGAGCGGGGCTGTACGTTAGATGGCGCTATCTAGCCATTTTGCCACGCCCAATTCCGAAACCCATAAAAGACGTAAATTTTCACCACTTCTGACGCGTGTGCAAAGTTTCGTGAGTTTTCGAGCACGTTTAGGCCCTCTAAAATGCAATTTACTTTGGAGAAGAATAATAATAATAATAATAATAAATATAGCTGCGAGCAGCGATGGCGGGCCCAAGCCCGGGTGGCACCGCCACCCCGGTGGCTTCAGGGCAACTGTGCATGGCGGGCAATAGGCAGTTAAAACGGTTAAACATCGAAGGACTATGTCAAATTCACTCTACATTTACTGCACTATAAGGTGGTGCTATTAAGCCCCTCCTTCCTGCCTGTTTCTAAGGCTTTGCCCATGTCTACTGGCTAAGAATCCTGATGTGTGTATGGAGTTTCAAACAATTTGAAGCATGCTAAGAGTCTCAAAAGCGTCCAAAATGAATATTAAAGTTTGATGCGTTGCCAAGGTAATTGTGTTTGAGATATCACAATTCTTTTCAAAGGTCTACATCGGCCATGTTTTGACATTATACAAAAGAAGTTTGAAGAAAATCGGGTAAAAATAAGATGTTGATCTCAAAAGCATGCTGAAAGTGACACATTTTCTGCTTCCAGTTGGTGGCGCTATGGCTTTGAATCACAATAGTCACATCCATGTGATCAGCCTTGTACAACGAAGACTAAGCCGAAGTTTAATCAAAATCAATTAATGTATGCAGAAGTTATAATACTTTGTTTCCCTTTTCTTGCCATAAATTCGTTGCCTCGACACGGCCAAACCGTTTGAGATATTCAAAATCCGTTTGCAATTAAACAACTTCAATGTGTTAGCAACAAGTTAAAAAAAGCTTGGTGTAAATTGGATAAACCCTGTAGGAGTAGTAGTATAAAATTCATAGCCTGTTTTTTCAAAAAATTAACATTCAAACAAAAATAGCCGACTTCCTGTTGGTCGGAGCTAATGAATGTAAATTAGAAAATTGTCCGGCTTGATGAGATCAATATGTGTACCGAGTTTGGTGACTGTAGGAAAAACTAACCCCCCCACTTTTGTCAAAAGGTGGCGCTACTGAGCCCCTCCACCACGCCCATTTCTATGGCTTTGTCCATGTCTACTGGTTGACAATATTGATGTGTGTGTCGAGTTTCATGCAATTTGAAGCATGTTAAGAGCCTCAAAAACACTCAAGAATATTATTACAGTTTGACCTGTTGCCATGGCAACAATATTTCAAATATCAAAAATCCTGTCATAGGTCTACATCTGCTGTGTATTGACATTACACTGATGAAGTTTGAAGCAAATCAGGTAAAAATAAGAGGGTGATCTCAAAGCATTTCAAAAAGTGATACACTTCCTGCTGCCAGTTGGTGGCGCTATAACTTTGACTCACAATAGTCACATCTATGTGATCAGACTACTACAACCAACACACTCGTGAAGTTTCATAAAGATCAATATATGTATGCAGACGTTATAACACATTTCCTGTTTCCTTTTTCTCGCCATAAATTCGTTGCCTCGCCACGGCCAAACCGTTCGAGATATCAAAAATCCCCTGGCAATTTTTAATCATCAGTGTCTTGACTTCATGCTGACTGAGTTTAGTGGCAATCGGATTAATCGTCTAGGAGGAGTATATCAAATTCCAGAGCATGCGTTTTTCAAACAACCCTTAATAGCTGACTTCCTGTTGGCATGGCGTTTAACTTAGAGCACGAAAGTTGTTCGGCCCGATGAGGTCTATATGTGTACCGAGTTTCATACTAATACGTGCAAGCGTGTTTAATATATGGACCAAATTTTCAGACTTTTTTCAAGGGGGCGCTGTCGAGCCCCCCGCCACGCCCGGGTACCACCCTCTGCGGCGTCCTAATGGCCGCGGATTCCAATGTGTGTGCCAATTTTCAAGAGTTTTTGAGCATGTTAAGGCCCCCAAAAAGCCCCGGAAGACGAAAAAAAAAAAAAAAAATAATAAATATAGCTGCGAGCAGCGATGACGGGCCAAAGCCCGGTGGCACCGCCACCCCTGTGGCTTCAGGGCAACTGTGCATAGCGGGCAATGGGCATTTAAAACAGTTAAGCATGAAAGGACTGTCAAATTCACTCCACATTTACTGCACTACAAGGTAGCGCTATAGACCCCCTCCTCCCTGCCCGTTTCTAAGGCTTTGCCCATGTCTACTGGCTAACAATCCTGATGTGTGTGTGGAGTTTCAAACAATTTGAAGAATGCTAAGAGTCTCAAAAGCATTCAAAACCAATATAAAAGTTTGATGCGTTGCCAAGGCAACTGTGTTTGAGATATCACAATTCTTTTCAAAGGCCTACATCTGATATGTTTTGACATTATTTAAATGAAGTTTGAAGCTAATAGGGTAAACATAAGATGGTGATCTCAAAGCATGCTGAAAGTAACACATTTCCTGCTGCCAGTTGGTGGCGCTATAACTTTGACTCACAATAGTCACATCTATGTGATCAGCCTTGTAGAACGAAGACATAGCCGAAGATTCATCAAAATTAATTAATGTATGCAGAAGTTATAACACTTTGTTTCCCTTTTCTTGCTATTAATTCGTTGCCTCGCCACGGCCAAACCATTTGAGATATCCAAAATCCGTTTGCAATTAAACAACTTCAATGTATTAGCAACAAGTTAAAAAAAGCTTGGTGTAAATTGGATAAACCCTGTAGGAGTAGTAGTATAAAATTCATAGCCTGTTTTTTCAAAAAATTAACATTCAAACAAAAATAGCCGACTTCCTGTTGGTCGGAGCTAATGAATGTAAATTAGAAAATTGTCCGGCTTGATGAGAAAAATATGTGTACCGAGTTTGGTGACTGTAGGAAAAACTAACCCCCCCCCTTTTTTCAAAAGGTGGCGCTACTGAGCCCCTCCACCACGCCCATTTCTATGGCTTTGTCCATGTCTACTGGTTGATAATATTGATGTGTGTGTCGAGTTTCATGCAATTTGAAGCATGTTAAGAGCCTCAAAAACACTCAAGAATATTATTACAGTTTGACCTGTTGCCATGGCAACAATATTTCAAATATCAAAAATCCTGTCATAGGTCTACATCTGCTGTGTATTGACTTTACACTGATGAAGTTTGAAGCAAATCAGGTAAAAATAAGAGGGTGATCTCAAAGCATTTCAAAAAGTGATACACTTCCTGCTGCCAGTTGGTGGCGCTATAGCTTTGACTCACAATAGTCACATCCATGTGATCAGACTACTACAACCAACACACTTGTGAAGTTTCATAAAGATCAATATATGTATGCAGACGTTATAACACATTTCCTGTTTCCTTTTTCTCGCCATAAATTCGTTGCCTCGCCACGGCCAAACCGTTCGAGATATAAAAATCCGCTGGCAATTTTTCATCATCAATGTCTTGTCTTCATGCTGACTGAGTTTGGTGGCGATCGGATTAATCGTCTAGGAGGAGTATATCAAATTCCAGAGCATGCGTTTTTCAAACAACCCTTAATAGCTGACTTCCTGTTGGCGTGGCGTTTAACTTAGAGTACGAAAGTTGTTTGGCCCGATGAGGTCTATATGTGTACCGAGTTTTATACTTGTATGTGCAAGCGTGTTTGATATATAGACCATGTTTTCGGACCCCATTCAAGGGGCGCTGTCGAGCCCCCCTGCCACGCCCGGGTACCAGCTTCTGCCCGGCCCTGTTGGCCGCGGATTCCAATGTGTGTGCAAATTTTCAAGAGTTTTCGAGCATGGTAAGGGCCCCAAAAATGCCCGAATAGTCGGAAAAAAAAAAAAAAAAAATAATAATAATCCTAAAGAAAACAAAAGGGCCTTCAGCCCCTTACAGGGCTTTGGCCCTAATAATAATTAAAGCTGCAAGCAGCGTTGAGAGGGCCCTCGCACCCGGGCTCACCGCCACCCGTTGGCCTCAGGAAAACAGTGAACAGTGGGCGTCATGCATTTAAGTGAGTGAATTACAGGAGAATTATGCCAAAGTCATTTCGAAATGCCACACTTCCTGCGGCCAACAGGTGGCGCTTTTACCGTAACTGAATTTTGCCATGTTGATGTCTTCAGGCCAGGACTATCATTGAACACGTGAAGTTTGAAGCAGATCGGACATTGTATGCCTGAGTTACAACAACTTCCTGTTTCTTTCGTGGCGTTAATCGCATACATTAGCACTCAGCCAAGTGTTGCATGATTTAACGTGTTTCTAGCATGTCTGGTACTTCGTGGCATGATGAAATGTGAATCTGGTAGTGAATTACAGTATAAAGCATGCCACTTCCTGTTGCCAGCAGGTGGCGCTATGACTAACTGAATATTATCATATAGACGTCTTTAGGCTAGGACTCTTATCACACATGTGAAGTTTGGAGCAGATCGGACATAGTATGCCTGAGTTACAACAGTTTCCTCTTTCATGGCGAAACATCAGACTTTGTCAGTCTGCCACAGACACGCCCTTCACCGAAAACTCAAGATCTTTGATATTTATCATCGCTAAGGTCTTAAGATTAGACTGACAACATATGATGTTGATCTGGTTAAATCTCCATGAGGAGTTAATCACAGTGTAAAACATGTCATTTCCTGTTGCCTGCAGGTGGCGCTATGACTGTAACTGAATATTGTTATGAAGATGTCTTCAGGTCAGGACTCTAATAAAGCATGTGAAGTTTGGGGCAGATCCGACATTGTTTGTCTGAGTTACAACAACTTCCTTTTTCATGGCGAAAACATCAAACTTTGTCAGGCTGCCACGGACACGCCCTTCAGTGAAAACTCTAGATCTTCGCAATTTAACGTCACAAAGGCCTTTAGATTAGACTGACCAAAAATGACATTGATCTGATTAAATCTCTAGGAGGAGTTCGTTAAAGTACAACGTCTGGAAAATGCAAAAAACTGTGAATTAATTCAAAATATCTGACTTCCTGTTTGGTTTCGGATTTCGCTCCAAGATAATTTTTTGTAGGTACTGGGCTGATAAATGTATGTACCGAATTTCAAACCCCTAGTGTTATGTAGCGAGCGGGGCTGTACGTTAGATGGCGCTATCGAGCCATTTTGCCATGCCCAATTCCGAAACCCATAACAGACGTAAATTTTCACCACTTCTGACGCGTGTGTAAAGTTTCATGAGTTTTCGAGCACGTTTAGGCCCTCTAAAATGCGATTTACTTTGGAGAATAATAATAATAATAATAATTAAAGCTGCAAGCAGCGATGAAAGGGCCCTCGCACCCGGGCTCACCGCCACCCGTTGGCCTCAGGAAAACAGCGAACAGTGGGCAACATGCATGTAAGCGAGTAAATACAGGAGAATTATGGCAAAATCATGTAAAAGTGCCACACTTCCTGCTGCCAACAGGTGGCGTTATAGCTATCTGAATATTGTCATATAGATGTCTTTAGGCCAGGACTTTTATCACTCATGTGAAGTTTGGGTCAGATCAGACATAGTATGCCTGAGTTACAACAGCTTCCTCTTTCATGGCGAAACATCAGACTTTGTCAGGCCGCCACAGACACGCCCTTCAGCGAAAACTCAAGATCTTTGCTATTTATCACTGTTAAGGTCTTGAGATTAGACTGACCAAAAATGACATTGATCTGATTAAATCTCTATGAGGAGTTAATCACAGTGTAAAATATGTCATTTCCTGTTGCCTGCAGGTGGCGCTATGACTGTAACTGAATATTGTTATGAAGATGTCTTCAGGTCAGGACTCTAATAAAGCATGTGAAGTTTGGGGCAGATCCGACATTGTTTGTCTGAGTTACAACAACTTCCTTTTTCATGGCGAAAACATCAAACTTTGTCAGGCTGCCACGGACACGCCCTTCAGTGAAAACTCTAGATCTTTGCAATTTAACATCACAAAGGCCTTTAGATTAGACTGACCAAAAATGACATTTATCTGATTAAATCTCTAGGAGGAGTTCGTTAAAGTACAACGTCTGGAAAATGCAAAAAACGGTGAATTAATTCAAAATATCTGACTTCCTGTTTGGTTTCGGATTTCGCTCCAAGAGAATTTTTGTAGGTACTGGGCTGATAAATGTGTGTACCGAATTTCAAACCCCTAGTGTTATGTAGCGAGCGGGGCTGTACGTTAGATGGCGCTATCGAGCCATTTTGCCACGCCCAATTCCGAAACCCATAACAGACGTAAATTTTCACCACTTCTGACGCGTGTGCAAAGTTTCATGAGTTTTCGAGCACGTTTAGGCCCTCTAAAATGCGATTTACTTTGGAGAAGAATAATAATAATAATAAATATAGCTGCAAGCAGCAATTACGGGGCCAAGCACAAAAAGGGCACAAGAAGCCAGCCAACATGGCTGTGAGCATCAGACCAAATGCAACAGTGAGCAATTAAAGACCTATTAAGATCATTTTAGGCAAAAGAGCTGAAAAATGATCAAAAATGAGGATTTACTGGTTCATCACTTTCGACCAATAGGTGGCGCTGAGTCCAAATTGTTGTGTTATGGTCAGAGTGAGGTGACAATGACACTTGCAAAGTTTGGTGTCAATATGTCAAAGCACTGAAGAGATACAGCTTCAGGAGTCGTTTTTGCATCATGCCTCAAATTCTTTGCTCTGGTATACAAAAACGGTTTGACATATCGACTTGAAATCCATAACTTTTTGTCGGCAAGGTCTGAAGATGACACGTTTCAATTTTGGTGAAAATCGGAGCAACGGTCTAGGAGGAGTTCGAAAAAGTAGGTTTTTAAAGAAAAACAATATGGCGGACAGGAAGTTTAGCTGACTATGGCAAATTTGATATCTATGTTCTCAGCATGACCCAAGGAATCTACTGAGACCAGTTTCATTACAATTGGTGAATACAGTCAAAAGTTATCATCATTTTTGTACATTTTGTTATAACTTTTGACCACAAGGTGGCGCTGGTCCGAAACTTCTCAGGCTCCTTCAGGGCATTGTGCTGATGACCCATACCAAGTTTCGTCACGATACGCTAATGCGTTCGTAAAATAGGATCTAGGAGGAGTTCGAAAAAGTAGGTTTATCAGAAAATTCAAAATGGTGGAAAAATTTTCATGACGGAAAATGACGTCATAGGGTACATTCGATTCGTCGTGAGCCAAGGACTCAGGGGAAAAAGAATTTTGTTTCTAGCCCTTACGGTTCAAAAGTTATTAACATAAACATAAGTGCAACTTTGGACAGCTGGTGGCGCTAGAGGGATTGAGATAGAGACTCCAAATTTACTATGGTCAAAGGTCAGACTGTCCTCTAACTGTGTGCCAAATTTCACAACTTTCCCGCAAGCGGTTCTATGGGCTGCCATAGACTTCAAGAGCGGAAGAAGAAGCGGAAGAATAATAATAAGCGTACGGAACGCCAACAATAACAATAGGTGCCTAAGCACCTTCGGTGCTTGGCCCCTAATAATAATAATAATAATAATAATAATAATAATAATAAATATAGCTGCAAGCAGCAATTACGGGGCCAAGCACAAAAACGGCACAAGAAGCCAGCCAACATGGCTGGGAGCATCAGACCAACAGCAGCAGTGAGCAATTAGAAAAAAAAGTTATTAGCAATTTTGTCAATTTTGTTATAACTTTTGACCACTAGGTGGCGCTGGTCCGAAACTTCTCAGGCTCCTTCAAAGCATTGTCCTGATGACCCATACCAAATTTATGAATTTTGGTCAAACCCATCAGAAGTTATAAGCGAAAATAACCATTTTTTATATTTCCGCAGCAGTAGGTGGCGCTGCTCCGAAACACTGCATGATGCCTCAGGTCATGCTTGTGATGACATGTACCAAGTTTTTGTCTGAATAAGATAAAGTGTTGCAGAGATACAGCTTCAAGAGTGTGTTTTACATCATGTCTCAAATTAGTTGCTCCAGTATACAAAAACGGTTTTACATATCGACTTGAAATCCATAACTTTTTGTCGGCATGGTCT